>NC_066880.1:7395932-7478432 GCF_022985175.1 Labeo rohita | reverse complement strand
GTCAGTGAATCATTTGCTTAATCAATTCTTTCAAAATCACTGATTTTATTAAGGAACACCATCCACTGCCGAGTGTTGCTTGAAGATGTGAACTGATTATTTGGCTTGTTACACATTCATCTAGGCAAACACAGATAGTAAAAATTAAACTTATTTTTAAAAGGCTTTTATAATTAATATTAATAATAATGCCAATGCAGATTATGTGTGTCATTAAATTATTGTTAAAAATAAATATATAATACATTATATATATATGTGTATGTGTTTGAGAGTTTTATGAGAAATAACCCTGTTCATTATGAAAATAATTCATAATACAGTATATTTTTTCAAATAATATTGTACTGTACACTACCAGTCAAAAGTTTTTGAACAGTAAGATTTTTGATATTTTTTAAGAAGTCTCTTCTGCTCACCAAGCCTGCATTTATTTGATCCAAAGTACAGCAAAAACAGTAATTTTTTAAAAATATTGTTACTATTTAAAATCATTACTCCAGTCACATGATCCTTCAGGAATCATTATAATATTAAAAAAAAATATATATATAGAGCAAGATAATAAAGACAAATTTAAACAAAAACAGACAAGCAAAAAAAAGTACAAGTTAAAAAACAAAATTAGCCAAAGCCTAAATGAAAACAAAATTAAGAGCTAAAATACATTTTAAACAATACTGATCATCAGAGCACATCTTAATTGCTTGAAATGAAAGACTAAATGGGTTGGATGAAACATAAATGCAGTATGTAAAAAATAGAAATGATTTTTCTATTATTACTAATTTACCCTTACAGTTCTTTCTCACCCTGCAATTTAACTAACCTGCTGCGCAAAGTGTGAAAAGAATAAAACTCAAGAAGGGTTTTTCAGTAAAAGACTGCAAACAGACCAGCTGTGAGACACAATAGTAGCTAATTAGTTGCAATTTTACAAAGCTGTTTTCGAATTTCTAATGGAACCCTTCATGCCTTCCACAGCTTGTCGAATGAGTCGATTATTACAAGTGCCAGCCGCCCCCCTACATGTCTGTCGGCCCCTTGGGTAGACGTCTCAAGTTCATTCTGAAACATGTTCTCCTTCATCTACCCCTCAGCTTAAACCAATTAGACCCCTTGTCTCCAGAGTTCTGTAGGTAGGCATTGGCTACTGAATTTGTCCAATGAGACAGAGGGCTCCCACCTGTCTGGCCCAGCTGCTGAAGGACAAGAACGTTATCTGGTCATGTGAGAAGCATGTCCTATGCAAAGAAAATCAAACAGACAAGAAGAGCCTCTGTGCAGTCTTCCCTGATTCCACAATGTGGGGTTTTAAATGTACGTGCTGGATGCTGATCCATGGCTAAAGCCACAGATCTGCTTTTGTCCTTCTGTTTGTTTTATTTTGTCACGTATAATTACAGACCGGAGAAGAGATGAGTTTAATGTGACACTGATTTGCTGGTGTCACTTTTCACACAAAATGACTGTCAGCTGTCTATACTGGTCATTTCCCACAAGAGACTTTTTTTTTAAATCAAGCACTCTTACATAGAATAAAAGTATATATATAATATATAAATATATAATAAAAATATAAAATAATATTTCTATATTTGTGACCCTGGACCACAAAACCAGTCAGCATGGGTATATTTGTAGCAATAGCCAAAAAGACATTGTATTAAAAAATGATACATTTTTCTTTAATTATTACGTATATATAAGTAAAAATCATGCTCCATGAAGATTTGTAAATTTCCTACTGTAAATATATCAAAACTTAATTTTTGACTAGTAATATGCATTGCTAAGAACTTTATTTGGACAACTTTAAAGGCAATTTGCTTAATATTTTGATTTTTGATTTTTTTTTTTTCTTTTTTTTTTTTTTTGCACCCTCAGATTCCAGATTTTCAAACGGTTGTATCTCAGCCAAATATTGTCCTATCCTAATAAACCATACATCAATGGAAAGCTTATTTATTTGCATGTTATAGCATGATATATAAATCTTTAATAATTTAATAATTTATAAATCTATAAATAATTTTAAAAAACTTGACCGTTATGACTGGTTTTGTGGTCCAGGGTCTCATTTTATAAATTGAAATAAAAAATATATAAAAGTATAAACGAAATATAAATATGGGACTATAAAATAATGTACTTTATTATAAATTACGCAAAAACTCACCCTAAACTATGGAAGGTTGTTTCAGCCACAGAATAAAAAAGGAATAATAATAATAAAAATGATTAACTGTGACCCCTTATTTCACATGTTTTCCCCCCAGAATTGCGACTTTTTATTGAAATTTTGAGTTTATTTCACAATTGACATTTTTTCTCACAGTTCTGGGGGAAAAATACAATTGTGAGATGTGAGAGATTTTTTTTCTCAGAATTGCGAGTTTACATTTTGACTTTTTATCTGTGAATTCTTGCAATTTTGTTTCCGTCCTTGAATAAAAAATAAAAAAGTGACTTTCTATCCTCTAATTCTGACTTTTTTTCTTGCAATTGCATATCTCAAATTCCAGGCTTTTTTTTCTCAGAATTGTTGCTTTATTTATATCTTGCATTTATTTAATTTAATTTGATTTTATCCTGATTTTATATAGCTTATATAAAAAAAAAAATTTTATATAGCTTCTGTAAACTTCCCTGCAGCCTAAAAAAGTCAAATATTGCTATAAATTGTAATATACCTACATAAAATAACAAAAACAACATCAATGCATGGCAATCCATAGATGCTAATACCTACAAACTGTTGTAGTTGCACTGTCTGCCAGCAGGGGCTAACTAGACCATGCTAACTACCCAAACGTCGATTTATGGACTGATAAAGCACACAAGTCAGTCCTACTCTGCACAAAACTAGTTATTCATCCATCAGCCAGTTTGCTTTTGTCATCGTTTTGTTTCAAGAACCACCGTGGCGCTTATGAGCATATGGCATTGTGCCCAAAGTTTATAGACGCCCGACTGATCACCGTTTATTTTTGCTTCGCCACTCTGGTGCAGCAGTGTGAGTTTTACAGGTTGATTAGTATTGCAAGACAGGAGGGAAAATGCCCTGTAAGAGGTGCCTGTACTATAAATCCTGGGAAAATGTAATGTTATGAGACAGGCTACGAATGACTTATGAAATACATCTGGCACATCTAATGCAAAGAAGGCCACGTCCTACTAAAGGTTTGTTTCTACTTACCAGAGAAAGGCCACTAAATGCAGGTCCAAGAAAATGAAGTACCAAAATATCGTCCAAGTTTTACTGAATGTTCCTTTAACGGTTCTCGGACGTTTGTTCTTCCGCCGAAGCAAACCCAGAGCTTATATTAAAATACTCTGACAAGCTCTTTCAACTTTGTTTACTACCGCAGAACGAGCGATTCTAACAAGTCGGTTCTTTTTAGTGAATCAAAAACATACAGTCCAACCTGTGTGGGACGATTTGCGCAAACATGAATCGGTTCTTTTAGTAATTAAGTATGCATGACTATGAAATGAAAAGAAGTGTAATAAATGAATAAATAGATAAATACATTTGAGTTAAGTGCACTTTTTTTAGTATGCACAGAACACTCAGTCCATGTTTTTTTTTTCTTGAAGGGTATTGTGTGCAGGCTCATGCTTTTTTCTTTCAAATATAGTTAAGGCCAGTTATTGGATTAAAAACACTATAAAAGAGTCTGTGTAAACACGTTCTGCAAGAATTATTTTAAACTTACTGAAATTATCGATTCATTTGGCAATGAAAATTGCATTTCTTTTTTTCCAAATATTTATTCCTTGCAAATAGCCCTGCGAAAAGAATTATTATTGTAACAGTTAAGGAGCCGAGCTTGTTTGAGGACTCAGCAGAATCCACACCATTAAATTCTTTACGATTCCAATTCTTTCTAATAAATGACAGGTAATGCTAAAAAGTAATATTTTTGTAATTTCTGAATGAAGTCGTCTGTCAGGGCATAGTGGAGCTGTATAAATGTCAGTGTTCTGTGGTAAAGGCCGCGGATCCAAAAGCAACAGGGTTATGACTAGTGGGGAAACACTAACTAACAGAGTTAGGTGGCATGAATGTAAACACTAATATTTAAATGTCACCTCATAATAAGTTAATTCTGCATAAGTGAGAGTTAATGTAGTTTTCTGGCCCCAAGAGGCTTTATTTTTAATATATCACACATAATCTGCTTTACACATTTCACTACATAGCTTTAAACCTGGAAGATATTTGAATATCAGAACCACAACACAAATCTCAACCCCTGAACAACAGACAGCGTTCATATGTTTGACATGTGCAGTTTAATGATTATATTTCATAACATCTTTCTCCAAAATGTTGTGCTCAGTTTAATACCTTCCAACATAAAGCTGGAGGAAGTGGACCGTTGGCCGTCTGTGGGCAGGGGCTGTGTTTGATTTGGCCCAGGATGTGGTTCTTAATGACCCAGCTGGATGTAAGCAGTGTGGGCTCCAATTCATCCCTGTCTGCCTCAGTCTCGATGAGATCCTCCAGTGTCTGTGGTGGGTCGAGTATGGGAGCGCAGAGGTGTTTAAAGGCATACACAAAGCATGAAACCTGGCAGTTTAGAAAAAGCGTTAATGGGGATTGGGTTGGAAGCCACAGGGGTATCCTTTCATGCAACATGCAAGTCACATGCAGTTAGTCTGATAGTGACGGCATGTTGTTATGCTGCCTTTGCAATGCGAAATTAGACTTGGAAAGCTCCAAAAGCAACACTGACTAAGTAGCATGCTTAAGTTTGATTTGTTGGAAGGCCTAGTCGTTTCCAAATCAACAAAGCGGCATGAATGCGAAATTTATGCTGACTCGTACGCCTCTGAATCGAAGCAGGTGATAACACGAGCTCTCGTCTACAGTTAATGAACAACAGAGCTCAATTGCGGAGAGATCCAATGAAGTACCAAAAATGTAAACCATCCAATTGTTGAAATTGTTTTAAAATTACACTTTGCCAGGGCTCAAGACTGCAAAAACCGTCTCAAATCAAAAACACATGCTGCTCAAGATCTGCCATTATGGTGTAATGTTTCCAGAACAGGTCTAATTGGGGTAAAGCCTGGACTTCCTTAAACAAAATGAAAAAAGTAAAGGCTGACTAGGAAAATGGGCAAAACTCCTGTAGTCAATCAGAACTGGTGGATTTATAAAGCCTGGTGGAGAGCAACATTTTAAGAGGACCTGAATCAAACAGAAGTGCTCCCTGACACTTTGAAAAAGAATAGCTTGTATTTGCTAAATGTTTGTTTTTATTTGTTTGACTTTTTTGATGACTTCATAATTTCGTACCAGCATTTCCCGCTAGCATTTTGAGCACTGGTGAGCAGATTCTTAAACACTTCTGATTTTCCATTGTGTTCATGCGCTCAACAGATGTCTATGATTGGCTACAATTATCATTATTTCAATAACTTGCTGTAAATGCACATCTTTCACCCTCATCACCGAGTGCTTATACAGATACACACTGGAGCTTTTGAAAGTCTGTCTATCAAAGCAACTTTCAAACATGGAAAGCCAAATGTTTCAAAAACACGTGAATTTTTAACCTGTAAAATATGCACATTTAACACGTGTTATGCACTATGTGTTGTTTGTGCATATTTAACATGCTGATTTTTCACTCGCAAACAACACGTTTGCATCGTAACATTTTTTTAAAAATTTCAGTAAGAATGTCGGCACTTTGGACAACTCTAGTCCAAACTTTTGAAAAATAGGGATGGGAATCGTAAGGTTTTAACTGATTTTAACTGTGGTTTTAATCATATTACATAACACATCTTTATTACAGGTTACATACGTTTATCCAAAGTAACTTATATTTCATTAGATTGGTTGTAGTGCTCTACTGTTTGAGCTACATGAACATATTATTGAAGTAAAAGTCGATGGAAAAGATAAAGATTTTGGTTTAATTCAATTATAGATATGTTGGATTAAATCATTCTTTATGTAAAAGCTGCAGTATTTCAAATGTGACCACTTCACTGGTATCTAAGAACGCAATTGACACTTTGCTGGGAGTTTGATTGACAGGTGATCTGACCAAAATCAAAACTCGTGTTTAAACAGCCATTAGCAAATTCTTTAAATATGAACACATATAATACGCATTAAATGCACATTACAATTAGAGCGTAAAGAGCGTAAAGAGCGTAAAAGAGCGTTGAAGAGCGTAAAGCGTTGATCAGTCAATCACAGACATATCTGTTGAGCGCATAAACACAATGGCCAATCAGAGGTGTTTAAGATTTCGCTCAATAGCACTCAAAATGCTACACATTTCAGTAAGGACACGGGTACTTTTGACAACACTAGTTTAAACTTTTGATTGGTGTTTTATGTTCAAAATTAAATAGGGATTGGAAGGTTTTAACTACTTTGAACTGTGGTTTTAATCATATTACATAACATGTCTTTATTACATTTTACATTTATATATTATGTATATCTTTATTTCATGAGGTTGTAGTGCTCTACTGTTTGAGCTACATCAACACTATTGTTGAACTAAAAGTCAGTGGAAAAGATAAAGATTTGACCCCAAGTGGTAAAAAAAATGCAAGGTCTTCAGACTTGTTTTTTAAAAGTTGAACTTATTTCACTGAAAGGGCTTGCTTTTAGAAACCATGTCATGCACAAGATGCAAGCATGTGTTTACATACAAAACAATGCAACTGAAAAACACTTTTTGTATAAACAGCCCTTAGATTATTTTTATTAGGGTTTTGTTAGTTTCATACACATTGGTAAATGATTACACGTGCAAGACCTTTTTTAATGCTGGTTCTGCATAGGAATCCATCCTGCTTTAACTGCCTACATCATCTGTATTAACCACAGTATCTGTCGTGGTTTGACAGCCGTTGATTTTAAAGGGGAAAAGGGTAGTCTAGTAATTTCATAGCCTAGCTTTGGCCTCAGTGTGCTCGCTTTTCCCTGACCAATGCTTAAAGGAACCTGACACTCTTGTCATTATAACCATCAAGGAAAGAGGAACTGATGGCACATCTCATCAGAGAAATCCCAGAGTATGAACATGTCTCTATAGGCCTCCAAAGGATGGTGGCAGATGTGTGACAGATCCCTATAGTGATCCAGAATGACATAGACCCCCTCAGAGATGACAAGCTCAAAGGACAGACCATACATAGACGGCTGAGTGATGGGGGGCCCGACCAATCAGGTTCACCCTGCTTTTGACATAAATGCTTTTACTTTGTAATCCCAGATATGATTTCATAATACACTTGTTTAGACCTTCACACCAGTGTTGAAATATAGGTTATTAAAAGTGAATGAAAAGATATAGCTATCAGTCGTCAACTGGCTACAAATATGAAACGGACATGAGTATGTGCGTGTGTGTTTGGAAAGGACGTTCTGAAATATCTCTGTGGGGTAGTGGTGGACCTCGTCTCAAATTCTGACACAAGTGCCATCACTGTCATCAGCTTGTTTTGATTTCATTTTATCTCTCAGCAGTGCCATTGTGGACTGCTCGGCATTCTCCGGTTACAGGAGCCCTTCCTGCATTGTTTCCATGGGAAACTAGGGGCCGCAGATTCACAATGTGACTGTATGTATGTATACACATAAAACCATGCTCAGAAAATTCAGAAGCATTTGTCTTTATCTCCAAATAGCATGAGAGTGCTTCTTGTGACTGAGGTTTATAAGGCTGTTTGTTTAGACTGCAAAAGGATGTTGTGATTTTTGTCTAAATTATGCTGAATAGTAAAAATGAAGTTTCATTTATTTACTAAAACATTTGCAAAGCTCTTGTATTCACTTCTGTCAGCACTTTCATGTAGGCAGTGTCACGTTCCCTCACTGCTGTGCCCTCTGCATGAGCAGATTAAGCAAAATGAACAAGAACATTGTTTGTCTGATCACTTTAATTGGAGAACTTAAGGTGTTAGGCTGCATTAACATGTCTAGTCAGAGGGATTAGGATAGGGATCAAGCACATTTATAGCTAATGATGCTAGTTTGCCAGGTTTGTAGACTGAAGAACTGTCAGACAGAGATAATTCCATGTTAGACAAAAATGCTATTCAAAGCACACAACACTGACACCAATTTATATATAACAGAGCTTTTAATTTGAAACAGATCCATCTAATTCTTGTAATCTTATGGATGTTTTTTTACTCTCCTACACATCGACATCATGTTTTTGCACTTTATTTGTATAGATTTTAACTTTAAATGTACAGTTTTTATGTTTATTTTCTAAAAAATTTAAGAAATGTGAGTAAACTGCAGAATTATTATATTTAATTAATCCTAAAACCATGAAAATGTTCATTATTTATATATATATATATATATATATATATAATTTTTTTTCAGCTAGTTGACAAGTTTTTTTTTTTTTTAAATAAACATACTACTACTACTAATAATAATAATAATAAATTAAATATGTTATATATTTTGGTTGATATTTCAAATTTTCATCGCTAAGGTAAATTTTTTATAGTTTACGTTTTAAGTTTAAGTTTCAGTTTTTTTTTTTTTATAATTTGGTAACACTTTAGAATAGGGAACACATATTTATGTAATTTATGTTAACTTAAATAAAATAACATAAAAAAAAACTAATTTTGTTTCAATTGGCAAGACAACATTTCTCATTCACATTTAGTTTAACCTGATATATAAATAAAATATATTAATAACTAAACTAAAACCGAGAATTAAAAATTAAAAATTGTAATATTAACATGTTAAATGTATATATAATTATTAATAATTTAATGAATTATTAATAATAATTAATTATATACTTAATATATTAAACACACACACACACATTTACACAATTTAAAAAATCAAAAATTAATAAAAAAATAAAAACACAACAAATCTGTAGTATCTCGATACCACAATAACTCTGCTATGTATATATCCTTCTAAATATTTTGTTTAATATTTTACATTTTCATCGATATGTTCAATCATTGATCAAATTTCAGTTTGTTTTAATAATTTGGTAACACTTAAGAATAGGCAACATTCACTGTTAATTAAGAGTTTTTCCTCAATAAACTCACAATTTGCTGCTTATTAATAGCAAGGTAGTTGTTAAGTTTAGGTTTGAGGTAGGGATCTAAAATATGGTCATGCATAAAAAGGCATTAATATGTGCTTTATAAGTACAATAAGCAGAACAAGAGTGCTGCATTTCATTGTAATGTTAATAGATAATTAAATAATGCTTCTGTATATAATATGGTATTGTTCACAAAGCTTTTGTTGAATATTATCACCTTTATTGTCAGTTCTGAGTGCAAAAGTTTAAATTCAATTTCAAGGTTGCATAGGCCTGACAAGATGGATTCAAATAAAGTTTGACCTCAAAACTCAATTTGAATATAGGTGAGGCGGTAACATGCAAGCGCTGTTGTAATTTCAGACTGAAAGAACCAGAACAAATGGCAATGGCTTCTGTTGCCAGACAGCTGGCAGCTCACCCTGGCAACAAGTGGCACAGAAGCGTGTGAAGGTCAGGACGACTGGAGGGTGGCCTCCACGCTGCCTATGTATCCCAGCATGCACTGCCCCATGGTGCCCAAAACCCTATGACCTTTCAAGATGGCAGCTGAGAAAGATGAAAGGGTTTGCTTGAAGAGCCAGTTAAGATGAACAGGGCTCCCGTGACGTCTTTGATTCAAACCTTTGATTTGTCTCGAACACACTGCTGCGCCTAGGCACAATAGGTGAACATCTGAAAACAAGTCAGCATGTTTTCTTTTAGTAGTCATATATGTGGGTTTCACATTTCTGTTTGATTCTGCATTTTAAATATTTGTTGCTGTACATTTGGCTGTTTTTTTCCAATAGGTTCAAGAGCATAAAGGATTTGTTCACTCCTGAATTAAATTTCATGTTAATTTACTCAAACCCATGTCATCCAAGATGTTTATGTCTCTCTTCAGTCCAAAATAAATAGTTTTTTGAGGAAACCATTCCAGGATTTTTCTCCATATAGTGGACTTCAATGGGGATCAGCGGGTTAAACATCCAAAATTGCAGTTTCAATGCAGCTTTAAAGGGCTCTACACTCCCAGCTGATGAATAAAGGTCTTATCTAGTGAAACGATTGGTCATTTTCTAAAAAAAAAAGACAATTTATATACTTTTTAACCACAAATGCTCATCTTGTACTATAGCTCTGCGATGTGCATCCACAACTTCACGCATTACATAATCACACTTGAAAAATCACGCATGGCTTTTTCTTCGTCTGTGTACTCTAGTTCAGAAAATTAGGGTAGGGTGAAAAACTCCATCTCATTTTCTCCTTCAACTTCAAAATCATCCTACATTGTTGTTTTACCATATTTTGTAATGGGCATTTGACTTTCTTTGCATGTTTGTTTTGTAAACACTTCCGAAGACGAATATTTGTGGTTAAAAACTATATCAATTTTCAGTTTTTTAGAAAATGACCAATCGTTGCACTAGATAAGACCCTTATTCCTCGGCTGGGATTGTGTAGAACCATTTGAAGCTGCATTGAAACTGCAGTTTGGACCTTCAACATGTTGGCTCCCAGTGAAGTCCACTATATGGGGAAAAATCCTGGAATGTTTTCCGAAAAAGCCTTAATCTCATTATTAACACATCGTCTGGTAATTTAAATGCTTGATCTCTTTAAAGCAGGATGGATTCTGATTGACTTTCATTGTTTTTTTATTTATCAGTAGTTTTGAAAGTGATTCCAATCAGATTGTTTCTCTGTGCCTTTATTGTTATAGTTATGGTGCGGATTCTGCTGTTCTTTTAAATTTAGAATGATTTTTAAAACTTTATCTTCATTGTTATCATTACAGTTATCAACCTTGGTCATAGGCGGAGGGTGAAGCAACTCCAGGGTAAGGCAAAAAGCAGCCAAATCTATTAACTACAAACATCATAAACTCGTCTTTTTAGGAAAGAACCAGACATGAGTGTCATAAGCTAATAAAATATTTTAATGGAACTGAATTTGTATTTAACGTGATTACAGTTTAATAAAATCATTAGAAATTGGTAATTATAATGTTTTATTTCCACAGTTATTCAAACAGAAAGTGACATTATTACTAACTTTGATCTATCGTGAGTTTAAGCTCAATACGCATTACAAACTGAACGATTCGTTGAACTAATCCTATTACATTAAAAAAAAAAATAATAGAGCTTACACTGTGTGAAATATAATGTGGCAGCCCAACGATGTAACAGGCAAACGTGATGTCTGTCTCTCCCATCCCCAAAGAAAAACCACACTTCTCCAGTAGGGTCGCTTTTAAATAGCTTGTAAATGCCTGTGCGCATTTTACTTTCACTTTCGAATTATTGGCAATTCCGCGTTTATTGATTGAATTGACAACAACTAAAATATTGCATCCAACTGAACCGTACACCCCTACTTTCTATTCATTTTCACTTTGTTAGCAACGGACGTAATAGATTTAATTTATCTGTGCAGGGGCATTTTTGTCCAATTTAGTGGCAATTTTGCCCCAAGTCCCTGTGGCCTATAAAGCTTTCCCCAGCCTTACACACGCTCCGCCTATGACCTTGGTGCAAACGGGCCCGAACAGCATCATATAGCCGAGTTGGGACACCCTTACTATAAGCCAGACTCTGTAGGCCTAAAGCCAGGATTTCGAGAACTGGTGGGCAAATTCAATTATAAAGATTGTTTTGACAGGTTAAAAAGGTGTGCTGAAAAGCCAACAGTTTTGCAAACTCTAAAAGCTACCTTAGCACAGCCAAGTACGTTTTTTACGAGCTAGCCATCAAAAATTTGTCAGAATGTAATTTTTTCATTCTTGGATTTGGATTTTAATGCTCTATAAATTTTGCCCCAAAATACCAGTACCGCAAAATGCAACAGTTTACACATCTGTGATTTAAATCGTATCCAAACGGGATGAAAACTTAACAGAGGTCAGTCAATCACCTCCAACACCAGCCCACAGCAATTTCTGGTTATGCTGGCTGAATAATAAATCTAAGTTTAGGAAACATAAAACACATGGAGTAAATGCTTACATTTTAACTGACAAAATCCCAGCCTTATTTTTCTAAATGTTTGACTGAATAAACCATTTTAATTGAATTAACTATAAAACTACTTAAGCAAACATGCTTCATAAAGCTGGAGTCAATTTTGGGCCAACTAAAAAAACTGCGGAACTAGTTACTAAATAATAATTAGTTAACGGCACTTAAAATTTTCACATTGCAGAAGCCTTCAACAAGACTTCGGAAATTCCTTTCCTATTCTGTAATAACCCTTCTGGACGAAGATCCCATCCTTTGAATTGCTGAAGAAACAAACTTACACTGTGCTACGACATATGTTATAGTGCTGTGGAGAAAAAAAACGGAGGAAAGCAAAGAACAAGGGATTATTCTGGTGGAGAGCAGGTGGTTAGGGAGTTCAAAGAGTCCAGAGATGAGGCAGTGTTTTCTTTACCACGGCACTCCGCTTAGCTTACAGTGTCTTTTTATTCCCCCTGTTCTGAGGGGTCTTGTTCTTCAGTCAGGAGTGCCGTTATTATCGGTAAAGTGCTTTTAAATCCGCTGCTGCTCAGCACCAGGATCTGTTCAGCATGATAATCCCACAGGACAGACATCCGTTACTCCTCTGTGGATCTCGCTCATGCCTTCCGTGCTTTCAACAGCTGGAAAAGCAGTTCGGAATTTAAGATCCGCAGACTACGGGGGAGTTAAACACTCTCCTTGTTCATACAGAGGTTTATAGTAATGTAGTGTTATTTTGATGAATAGAGGCTCTTAGTCAGTTTTAGTTTTAAAAGTAGAGCCATTGTTATCTTGTTCTATCTAAACAATTAAGTAAATAAATGATGTATGAGTTAAATTATACTACCAGTCAAAAGTTTTTGAACAGTAAGATTTTGAATGTTTTTTTTTTAAAGAAGTCTTTTCTACTCACCAAGCCTGCACTTATTTGATCCAAAGTACAGCAAAAACAGTAAAATTTTGTAAAAATCTTAAAAATATTTGAATAATATTTGAATACATTTTAAAATGTAATTTATTTCTGTGATCAAAGCAAATTTTTTAGCATCATTACTCCAGTCTTCAGTGTCACATGATCCTTCAGAAATCATTGTAATATGCTGACTTTGATCTATTTTTTTCAGGATTCTTTGATATTATTTATTTATGGTGTGGAAAGAAATGATAGAAATTAGTACTTTTATTTAGCAAGGATGTTTTAAATTACTTGCTTTAAATTTAAGTTACAAAAGATTTCTTTTTCATACAGATGCTGTTCTTCTGAACTTTCTATTCATCAAAGAAACCTGAAAAAATTCTACTCAGCTGTTTTCAACATAATAATAATAAATGCTTTTTGAATAGTAAATCAGAATATTGAAATTGTTTCAAAAGGATTATTATGCGACTGAATTAATGATGCTAAAAATTCAGCTTTAAATCACAGGAATAAATTATATTTTAAAAAAATATTTAAATAGAAAACAGTTATTTTAATTAGTAAAAATATTTCAAAACTGCAGAAGAGAAATCATTAAAAAAACATAGTGTAATATACATTTTCTTTTTATCTAACAAGAATTAATCTATGTTGTTTTATATATATTAGAATGTTCTTTTTAAATTAAAACTTATCTAATCCAATTATTTATTTCTGCTTTTCTGAATTGAGCAACTCAGTCCTGCTGTGTGCTGTAGCTCCAAACTGTGATTACACTGGTGCCTTTAAGTCATGTTTACTTGGAAACCAAACTAGAGACAGACACAGAGGAAAAGTACACAGCGTTATAATGAAGTAACTGGGTACACTGAAAGACCAGTTCTGCCAAAAATGATAATTCTGGCATTATTTACTCACCATCATGTTGTTCCAGTTCATCATGCAGTTTGATTTTTCCATGGTACACAGTGAAAATGCTTTGGTACCAATCATGTCAATTGTACATGTACCATGTTTAAATGGACAGTGGAGGTAATGATTGTCAGAGAATTAAGACATAATTTTCATCTTTGTCTCACACAAAAGCTGCCGTACGGCTTCAGAAGACTTAGAATATAGTGCTCTACTTTTATTATTCTTTTTTATGGTATTGTTTTGTATTTTGATTTTGAGTTCGACATAACCTGGTTACAGTAAACTGGAGTTAAATGGAGAAAACAGTTCCATCATGAGGATGAGTGTAATGACAGAATGTTAATTTTTGGTTGAACGACTTCTTTAAGACTACAGACGTGATCAATCAGCTGAAAACGAGAAGACAGATGAGATTAGCGAAACTGTTTTTTAGACCTTTAGCTCAACTCCTCCTCGCTGGCGTTTGGCCCAGACGCTAATTCTGTGGCGTTAAGAATGGATTGACTGTTACTGTTGATTCAGCACATGAACTGAGTAATGAAGTGCAGAAAACATCAGCCAGTGAAAACAGGATTTAAGAGAGAAGCATTTAATGCATCACTTATTCTGTTCTTTGAGTGCCTTGCTATGACTTTCACAGAGCTCATGGATACAATCATCTGTTTATTACCAAAACCTTTTCTCCTTTTGTAAAAAAGCCTCCTTTAAGTTAACTATATATATAAAAAATGTATTCACAAAAATTAAAATGAAAATCAGTGAGAACTAGTGAAAAAAGGAGAATGCTATTACATTTTTGAAGCATAGGGGGCAGTATCTACAAACATAAGGTGGATAGGAGACAATAGGAGTCCTTCTCAAAGTTCTTGGAGATCCTAGCATCTTACAGAAGAATTTTCAAATCTAATGCAGTTTTAAAGCAACATATCAGCATAGGACAATGTTGCTAGCTGGACTGCAGTGTTTACATTTCATAACAGTGTGCTTATTTCAAATTCAAAAGTGATTTACTGCATCCATCTCAACACAATACATTATTAAATCCTAAAAAGTAATGTAAATGCATACACATGCTTGTTTTTCAACACCAGCGTCATTTGATATTTAAAGTCTGCATTAAAATGCTGTTCATAACATATTTGAGTTTATAATGTGATGTAATTCCAAGTGAAAAATGGCTTGGGTTTGTCCACTGGGAATTGATTGGATGATGAGAAGTGGTCTCTATATGGCAGGTGGTTGAAAAATAAGAGGCCTCGGTGAGGTCAGCTGAAAAGTAATGTCAGAGGTGAAGCAAATGATTACATTTTGATGAAAGATTATGAAGACAAATCTCACTTTTCATTGGAATAATGTACACTGATGAGTCAATAATATTATATTAGGACCAGAAGTGTGTATTAACAAAAGTTTTGATTGTAAAGGAGCCGCTAAATAATGTAAAAGAGGATTTTTCGGTTATCTTACAAAATCACTGTACTCTAAAGCTGAAAAAGCGTATATAAAGTGTATATCTCTCTGTTTAATCTGTCTGCGGTCGAACACTTATACATGATTCTTCACAACAATGCCGTAATTGTGTTCACCTTTTTTCTTAGACGCTTCTGGCTCCACTGAGCAAAATCTAATCTCACAACAAGATCATATTGGATATTTTTCCCCACTTTCGCTCTTAAAGGCCAGGATATGAAATGAAGAAATGTGTGGCCTCAGGGATCCTTCTTTGCGCTCTGATGTAAGCAAGATTCCCTGTTTTCTTGTTTTCGACACAGATTTAATTCAATCTACTTCTTTTCTTTGCAGATTAAAATGCCACACTATTTTATGGCATTAAATCAGCACTGTTTTTCAGCTCTCTGTCTCACAATCTTTCTCTCGCTCTGAATTAGGCAAAAATCAGAGGTTTCTCTCACTCTCTGAGGGATGCACAGCGTCAGTGTTCCAGGACAGAAATAGCGCTTAATAATGAAAGATTTATGTTGAGTAAGCTTGTAATTACATGCCGCAGTAGACAATTAGGTGCCTCCCCAACAAGCTCTCTGACTTCCTGCCCCAAGAATCCTGTTCCATCTCTCCCTCAGACCTGGTTACCATCTATCTATCTATCTATCTCTCTATCTGCATATACTCTGTAGTATGTTAACCATCTGAGTGTATGGTAATAGTCTTGTACAGTACGAGACGATAAGACTTACATCCACTGCCTGACCAGTGGAGAGTGAGTGTATGGTTACGACGCTCTCTCCTCTCTCCTGCCGCTCAGCCTGTACCTGTCCTTGTCAGCGGCCTGCCTCCACTGACAGCTCAATAGACTCCTTATTCCCCCTGCTATCATCTTACAGCTGGTAATTACAGACAATCATGTAGGATCAGGAATGTGTGCATGAGTAGTCCAGTGTAGCATCTGCTGTCCCGGTGTGCTGCCCAACTAGTGCACTCAGGAGTGGGACAGCTGTGCCTCACACAACAGAACACGGCAGGGAATTGATGTTAAGTGTGTAATATCATTAGGTTTGCATACATTCCAGTAAATATGTGTTGATTGTAAGAATTGTTTTTATATGTATTGTTTCTAAAATGTATTGCTTAATAAATGTGTATTCTTGCTTTCTTTGTTTTTTTTTTTTTTTTTTTTTTTACGTCCACTTTCAATAAATATGTTAAAATATTTATTTTGGATTATAAATATACGTCTTGCATATACTTGATGTCATCACGATTTTAAATCGCGGGCTTTTTGCAATCATATGTGACCCTGGACCACAAAACCAGTCTTAAGTCGCTGGGGTATATTTGTAGCAATAGCCAAAAATACATTGTATGGGTCAAAATTATAGATTTTTCTTTTATGCCAAAAATCATTAGGAAATTAAGTAAAGATCATGTTCCATGAAGATATTTTGTAAATTGCCTACTGTAAATATATCAAAACTTAATTTTTGATTAGTAATATGCATTGCAAAGAACTTAATTTGGAAAACTTTAAAGGCGATTTTCTCAATATTTTAATTTTTTGCACCCTCAGATTCTATATACTGAAATAGCTGTATCACGGCCAAATATTGCTCTATCCTGACAAACCATACATCGACGTAAAGCTTATTTATTCAGCTTTCATATGATGTATAAAGCTCAATTTTGAAAAATGTACACTTATGACTGGTTTTGTGGTCCAGGGTCACATATGTGGAGAAAGACGTAATTCATTTTAATAAAAACGGATATATAATGAGTTTTAGTTGTGATAGCCTTGCTTGTAAGAACAGTACCTGACCAGGTTACAGTAAATGACGTGTTGTTGAAGCGTGTGACACAAGAAGAAATAACTTAAAACCCAATATTTCATTGTTTTAATAGTTTTTAATTGTTTACCTAAACATTTATTTAATTCAGTCTAAATTTAAACATGAACTTAGGTAAAATGAAATTCTGAGTAAATAAATAAACATTAATTAATGGTAAAAGGCTATTTGTTCATAATTTGGTCATTTGTGTATTTGTATAGAGGGTTTGCACTTACGTCATGGTTTGATCAGTTATTCGGATGCGCGGCCATATTGGAGATACTCGGATATAAACCACAGCATTGATTGCACGGTTAATGTACTACTAAATACATTGTTCTGCTCATTTATGCTGTCTAAACCACAGAAAGAAAAAAAAATGTATGGAAGCTGCTATTGTATAGAGAAGGACTTAGTAAGCAAGAAACTAAGCTGAAGTTGATAGGTGGTAAAGATATGTACGAGGAGTATTAATTAAGATATTAGCCTAATATTTCACCTACCTGACCAAAAATGATAAGAACAAACGTGAATGTTGTCAAGATTCTTGCCCTGGAAATCCTGGTTCAGTTTGGCCAACCACAAACGCCTTTTGTTCTTCAGACAATTTTTTTGCACTCTTCTCCTTGATTTGTTATAACTTTTGGCAGTCTGTAGTACTTCAAATGTTTTTTTGATTAGTTCAGCCCAAAACATGACAATAATTGACCATTTTCAGTCAATTATCAGCTAAATTTGTGAGTTTTGTTCGATTCAGTGGCATCGTTTACGTTCAGTGCCACCAATATGGCCGATTGATGATGCGTCGTGAGGTGTCAGCGAGATTGCCAAATACTTTTTTTCATAATGTATTTTATTTTTTACAAATCAGAAACAATGATACACCATCCCTAACAGAGTAAAGGGGAAGACCTTAACAGCAATGTAAAGCAATCTTAAGTCAGTTCTCTCTGACAAATTCAAAATGACAGCTTCTACATAACACCTCGCGACTCAGGCTGAATATAGCCGGTGGAGCTGTTTACTGTCAACCACAGAGCGAGCTTTCACTCTGTCTCTGGCTTCATGTTGCACATTTGATTTGGAAATGATGTGGAAGGCAGAGGCGAGAGGGTTGGGTGATGAGCGGACATAATTACAGGGAGAGGCTCGTCGCGAACAAGTACGCTGTCACTTCAGCTGCCACAAAACAGAGGCGAGGCCCTGTCACCCCAAAGCTGCTACTAGAAAGCTAGTTAAAATCATTGAGTCGGTGACCACACATTATGTACTATTAAAGTGGGATGGTCAGAACAAAGACAGCCTTATTATCTTCATTATGGAGTTCATCTTTAATTTTTTTTTGGTTCATGTAAACAAATATATCAAACTTGGAAGACAGTGGTTGGGACAAAAGCCCATTCCCTGTCCCAAAACTTTTTGGTGCTCATTCATCCCAATACAACAGCAGACACACAGACAGACAGTCACACCCAGCATGGGAATCTTGGCCAGACTGACTAGCTCAGAATGGGAGATTTCAGTTGGTGATAGAGGTGGCGGCAACTTAGTTTCACACTTACTTTGAATCCAAAAGTGTGACGGCAAGAGACTTATACTAGCTGTGACAGCCAGGCATGCTGTGCCTTTGTTCACACTATTGGCCCTGAAAGATCCAAAACTTATTTTGTACTGGGATGAGAACATGACAACATTTCTACAGTAGATCTGTGATTTAACAGTTAAATGACAATGTAATTAAATAATTAAAATAAATGTTGATCTTTAAAGTAGTGTTGTGTGTATTACCAAAATAGAAAATGAATTTTGAAAATATGAAAATTTTGCACACACATTTGGCAGCAATGGTTATACGATCTGTTTAGGGTTATGATGCGTTTGGGAAATGCAATCCTGGGCATTGGGTTTAGATTATAAAAAATGTTATTGCAATAATTAATTAGTTATAAAATGACTGTTTGTATTTTCTATGTATTTGTAAAGGTTTAGCTCACTTTCAGAATACAAAAATCCTTTTTTGCTCATGTTTAAAAAAGGTCACATGTGGTGTAGTCAGAAGTACTGATCCAGTGTTAACAAAGTGAACATGCTTTTTCAACAGAGTGAACAGAGTTTTTTGCCCTACCCTACCTTTTTGAACTGGACTACACAGACGAAGATTAGGTAATGCGTTTTTTTATTTTTTTTTTTTAATCGTTTTGGTAGATATGACTCTTATTCATTGGCTGGGATCGTCCTTTGAAGCCTCATTGAAGCTGCATTTTGGACCTTGAACCCGTTGGCCACCATTGAAGTCCACTATATGTAGAAAAATCCTGGAATGTTTTCCTCAAAAACCTTAATTTCTTTTTGACCGAAGAAAGAAAAACATGAACATCTTGGATGACATGTGGGTGAGTAAATTATCAGGAAATGATTATTCTGGAAGTGAACTAATCCTTTACAAAGCACTTTGGTGGCTTTTTATTCTGTTTGTCTTTCACCTTCTTTCTTTTCCAGGTTGTTGGTGTGGAAGTTTTTGTGTTTTGGCGTTGGAGTTGTCCAGCTTGGTACCTGGAGGTCCTCCAGATACATCAGCCTTGGCTCAGGCTACAATCTCATATATTCCTTGTTTTACTACATCATAAACGGAGACATCTTTAAAGTATTAGAGCGACTCGGTCAGCTGAGGGATTTTTCTTATTGCAGAAACCGAGTGAAACACATGAAAAGATTCGAGCAATCCCTCAGGAGCACTTGAGTCCGCTGCTTGCTTTTGCTGGTAGCCAGTCGCCCCATCAACCTCACCTTGGACCAAGTTTCTTGAGCACCATAACAACCAATTCCAGACAACATCATAGCTCTGTGTCCTGTTTTGTCTACGTGAGGGTCATTATGACTCTGTGGGGTGTAATATAATGAAAATGTTTCGACGACAATGCAGACCAGAGCGAAAACAGATTTCAGAGACGGCTGTTTTCATTAGAGGCCGGGCGGAGGCTTTTGCGCAGGAGAAAATGATGGTTATCATGACACCTCCGAGACGATGATATTACGACAGCAGAGATGCTGGACTAGAGCTGATGATATCCCTGGGTGGCTGAGGCCTGTCATCAGGGCCAGGGGTGCTGCCGGCGTACGTAATGGGTCCCTGCTCTCTAGCGCGGACGAGACTGGAACATTTCAGAGGGTAATGGCCTCTGCGAAACCATATCTATAGCAATTCAATTTACCGCAGCACTGCAACCCTCAAAAAAAATATTCCTCAGAACATCTGCGAAAGCTTCGGCAAATCTTTTCAATTGGACTTAGCGGATTTTTATGCAGTTTTGGCCCAGTCTTGTCACTTGATCTTGAAGGACAAGATGTTCTGTTTAAGGAGTAATACTTTCAATATGCACATTAAAATTCGCTTGCTCTTATACCAGTGCGTAGGAGCACAGAATGCTAACTCAAAGAAAAGCCTCCACAGGGAGCTGGAAATACATGAATTCAGATCGGCAGAATTACGACTGGCGTTTCTTGATGTAACAGACAGAATCATAAAGTAGAAGAATGCGCAGTTCGCGCACAGATGCAAAAGCACTTCGTCTTCGGTGATGAGGGTCACCGTTCTCTCATCCGAAGCAAAACTGAAGAGCGTTCAGCAGGTGGCATGTTGCATGTCAACCTTCTTCCTTTATGATGCGTTCATCATAAATTCTGAGGCCTGTTGTTTTTCCACACTCGGGTCCCTGGCAACGGGCTGTGTGGCTCTAATGAAGAGTAATTTGCTTTCAGCTTCTCTGTCTTTGCGGTGAGGGATTCTGTGCGAGGCTGGCTGCTCCTTCCCCAGGCCTAAAGCGCTTCCACATGCTCTGGCTCTGTGCAGTGTATCGCAGGCATTGTGCCAGCGTGAGGTCCACCCTGAGCTTGGCCTTTGGCCACCTTTAACCCAAAGGCTTTAGAACTGCACCACCCTGTATTTTTCAGCAGGACCACAGCTATGCGGAGACCCCCTGCTCTATGCAAATGACTGTGCAGTGGAGTGGAGGGGAAAATATGTTGAAACAACGCCGAAGCTAAATGTGTCCATTCATCACCTGCAGTTCTGTAATTCAAGTAATCCGTGGCATTTAGAGAGATGATAATTATCTTTTAATCTTGTAGTGAACTGATCTGTGGTTTCTACTGTAGTTTGTGTTGTTTGGAAAGGGAGCGTTTACACATACTTGTCGTTATGACATTGTTTGGATTGCACTGTATATACCGGGTAGTTCACTTTCCAAAAGTCCTATTTGCATAAAAATAGCTGCATTCAGAATTCGTCTCTTTAGTAAGTGTGAGAGATGCAAAGAATTAGATGGTAGAGATGCATGATATATTGGTATCATGTTGGTTATTGACCAGTTTGTTTTTATTTTGTTATTTATATGTATGCTAATTACTTCTATTTTCATTTCACATTTAACTTACTTTTACCTACACTACTAGTCAGTAATATTTTTAATATTTTTCTCTTCTGCTCACCAAGACTGCATTTATTTGATCCAAAATATACATACAATATACATAATATTGTAAAATATTTTTTTACTATTTAATATAACTGCTTTCTGTTTGAATATATTTTAAAATGTAATTTATTCCTGTGGTCAAAGTGTGTGGTGTCACATGATCCTTCAGAAATCATTCTAATATGCCGATTTGCTGTTCAAGAAACATTTTTTATCATTATTATTATCAAAACAATTGAGTACATTTTTTCAGGGTTCTCTGATGAATAGAAAGATTTGAAGATCAGCATTTATCTGAAATAAAACGCTTTTGTAACATTATACACTATACCATTCAAAAGCTTGGAGGGGAAATAATATTTTTATTTAGCAAGGATGCGTTAAATTGACCAAAATTGATGATAAAGAAGTAATGCTACAAAAGATTTCTATTTCAGATAAATGCTGTTCTTCTGAACTTTCTATTCATCAAAGAAACCTAAAAAAACAAAAAAACAAACAAACAAACAAAAAAAAATGGTTGTTTTTAACATAGTAATAATATTAAATGTTTATTGAGAGGCACATTAGAATATTATAATGATTTCTGAAAGATCATGTGACTGGAGTAATGAGTCCTAAAAAGTCAACTTTGAAATCACATGAATAAATTACATTTTAAAATGTATTCAAATAGAAATCAATTTTTTAAAGAAGTAAAAATATAAATTGTACAGTTTTTGCTGTACTTTGGAACAAATAAATGCAGGAATGAGCAGAAGAGACTTCTTTAAAAAATCAATAAAATCTTACTGTCCAAAAACTTTTGACTGCTAGTGTACATCTGACCTAAACTCAATCTTTTTTTTAAAAAAACAATTATAAATTTACAATGTTAAAAATGATTTACATTTCAAATAACTGTTGTTCTTTTGAACTTTCTGTTTATCATATAATCGTTTTTTTTTAACACACCACAAATTTTATTATTTTTATATATGTATATATATATATATATATATATATATATATATATTGGATCAAATAAATACAGCCTTTATAAACATAATAAAGTTATTTAAATAAAACAAGCAAGCATGGTAGGTTTTTATATTAATTATTTATATGCATGCTAATTTCCTGTTTTCAGATTTCAATAACACTAACACTATTAAATATAATTTTTTATCTCAAAATGAAAATGAATTTGTCATATTGTACAATTTAATGTTGTGATATCAAAATTCACTTTAGGTATCACAACCATGCATTTATTATCATTTGTTATTGGTGACTGATTTATTTTTATTTATTTTTTATTTTGTTAAACAGAGTGTGACACCATGTCCTGTTTGTTACCGTTATTACTGTATACCTTAATAGGCAAATGTTTAGCTAAAAGACAGTAGCTGGGTTGTCTAAACATGTAATTGAACATACTTCAATTTGAATGGATGTATCCGTATGTTTCTCAGTTTGTTGGGCATGTATTATTGCAAGAAAAGTGCTTTGGGATAACCAGTAATTAGTCACAGACAGTTTTGATTGTAATGTTGTGGTGCTTAATTGGCTTACAATATATTACTTTCTGTCACATAAACAAAGTCTCCGGTTTGTCTCAATTAAACTACTGGTCTGCTTAGCGGTTTGTAAACCGAAAGAAAATCTCCCTCTTATACACAAACATTTACACTCATCTGAAAGTAAAAGAGCGTAGCTTGATGTGTCTAAATGTCCTTTCCAGGCTTGTGTTCCCTAAATAATATATTTCAATCACCACATTCGAGTATGTGTGTTTGATTTAAGAAGAGAAAAGGAAACATCTTAGACTATGTTTTTGGGGACGTCTAAGGCTCTTCCTCTGCTTTTTAGTTTAGGTTTTTTATTTATTCCGTTTTGACTTTTACAGGTTTTCCTTTCTGTATTTTTATGAGTTTTTTATTGCTCTTGTTTAGATTTATAGCCACGTCCCTAGTATATCATTCATGTGCTGTACATTAAGGGCTTTCTGCTATATTGTGAAAGTTTAACATTGCATTGAATAGTTAATTAAACAAACAGAAGAGTTGCACAACACCAAAATGCTGTTTTCAGCTGCTGTAATGCCAAAGCTGTGCATTTACTCTGCATGGTCACACATTCAGGTAATACAGCCTCTAACCATCATGAAAACATCAACATGACAGCTCCACTTACTGTCAGCAGACGCGTTATGTAACGCTTTCTATGCATAGAGAGAGAAAAAGAATGGGATGGAGTACTGTGCATTAATGTTTTTCAGGTGTTCTCACATAGAAAGAGCAGAGTAATAAAAATGACATAGGACTCAGACAGTGAATAAGACACAATTGGGAGCTTCTCTAGAGCTTTACAGAGATCTTCAAGTACTTGAAAGGACTCTCGGTTGCTGTAGCTGAGCCTTTGGCGGCCATCACTGCATATTCGTGAATGACTTGTTCTTTTGAAAGCAGCTTGAATGGCTGAGTGTCAAAGCACACTAAATGTCAAAATGCTAAAATGAATGTTTTATGTTGCAGGTACCTGTTAGTTTGACGCCAAAGACCTCTATTAAAGCGAGACACTCTCACAAATGCACTATATGTCTCGGCCTTTCACTGTGTCTACACTGTGAAAACTAAAACATCTATTACAATCAATGAAGCTGTCACTGAAAGCATTCATTGTAGCACTTTCTGTTTTGGTATATGAATCAACCACTATGGATTTTATTTGTTATTCACTGCTTTCCACACATTGAGGGTCAATACTTGTAATACTTGTATATCGCAAGGATACATTAAATTGATCCAAAGGAGCAATAAAGGCATTAGATTTGGGGAGTCAGTATGAATGAAAAGGAGCAATGAAGACATCAGATTTTAAGAGTCAGGGTGAATGAAAGTTTGCAAGGTTTATGACATTAAACCTTACATTCAAGACAGCAGCAAGTAAATAAGATATCCATGAGTATGCCTGTATATTCAGTAGACGAGAGGACGTGTCATCAACTAATATGTTGGTCAGATTGCCCCTTCATTTCTAATTTGGTGCATCTTGGATAAAATAAATATGTGCACCAGAATTTAAAGGTCTGGCTTTCCTAGACTGTGTTCCTTTAGACTGTACTTTTCCTGTCGTAACCACAGAACATGGATCATGCTGTGCATGGGAAACGTGTGCTTTCAAGCTCTGCTCAGAGTCTGAGATTGAGAGTCTCATCATCCAAACAATTCCAAATCTCCATCTCTTCCTGCATCCCTTCGTTCCTCCCCCCTGTCTCATAAACAAACCACAACGTTTGGCTAAAGACAGAGAGGCTAGACGAGCAACTGCAATTTCAATTTAGCAGACTGCAAAACACTTTATTCAGTCAATCAACAAGAAGAGAAAAAAATATATGAAATATGTGAATTTATTCCAGTAATTCTGTGAGTCTACAAAAAATGACAGACAATATTTCAATTGTTTTAGACAGTAATGAGTTTAGAGCTGGATGGCTTCTTTCTTCTGTGAAACCCAAAAGAAGTTATTTTGAAAAATGTCTGCCTTTTTCAATCCACACTAATTTTTCCAGGGCTGAATTTTGCTTTCCACGTTTTATAGTTATGTACTTTTATAGTAAAGTACCTGTCTGGTTTGTTTTCAGCTAAAATAATACATTTTAGGAGAAACATCTAAGACGGTGTTGATACTTCAGTGAAACAAAACAGAATTTAAATATCAATTGTCCTGTGTGTACAAGATGCATATATGTTATTTATGCATTTATTTACTTTTTGTATACAGGTGTTTGCAGGTTACATCTCAGGATGGAGTCACTTTCAGGACATACTGGTGTTGCTTTAATTGAGCAATGGATCCTACCACTGTGAAGTTTCCAAAACAGAGACCGGAGGTAAAGAGTTTCCACTTCATCTCCCAGCAGGAGCACTTTTTGCAGGTAATGGCAGCAACCACTTACTGCTCAGTGAAGAGCACTTACAGCTCATCAGATTTGCTGGACAGTTCTGAGAAAAGCCCCCTAAAACTATAAGCACCATATCTGTGAAACCTGCTCCCTTTTTTTTTTTTTAACAAATCAATAGAGCTTTCAGTGTTATTGACACAAG
Organism: Labeo rohita; assembly: GCF_022985175.1. Classification (NCBI taxonomy): domain Eukaryota; kingdom Metazoa; phylum Chordata; class Actinopteri; order Cypriniformes; family Cyprinidae; genus Labeo; species Labeo rohita. The sequence continues at coordinate 7,452,684 of NC_066880.1, read as the reverse complement.
AGTACTGGCTCTTGGTCAAGCTAATGAACCTGAAAATCTCCAACTGTCAAACATTTCTGTTAAGTCCACCGCTCCATGGTAAAATGGTTCAAAAACCCTGATAACTGTTATTAGAGCTCTAAAAGCAAGAGTATGTGAATAACAATCTGGCAAACAACTTCTATATTTATTAATTTGTTTATTTTAGGTAGTGGGTTTTAATTGTTAAAATTGTGTGAGAACTTTTTATGTCTCTTTCTGTCTGTTTCTTAACTTGTCTCTAGTCTAGTTGGTCAGTCTGTCTGTGATGGTCATTCACGCAGGATTCATTCTTGTGTTCCAACTCTCTGACTTTTTTATTGTTGGTCTGTATAATGTGCCAGTGTGTCAATATTGAATACATATTGGCCGATATTGAATATTTCATTTTATATGGTTAGTCCCATACATTTTTTAGATCATCTTTGCATTCATCTAACATTCTGTTCTTTAAAAACAAATTTATTAAAAATAAACAACATAAATAATTCCATTGCATAAGTATTCATACCCTTATCTAGCTTGTAGATGTTACTACACTTTGAGTGGAGTTCACTTGTGGCAAATTCATTTGAATGATCATGATTCGAAAAGGCACACACGTATTAATAAAAGGTCTAATAGCTGAAAATGCACATCAGTGCAATAACCAAGCCCTAAAAAAAAAAAAACTGCTTGTAGAGCTCAGAAACAGGATTGCAGTAAGCCACACATCTGGGGAAGAGTTCAGGAAAAATTCTGCTGCGTTGAAGGTTCACAGAAGCATGTAGCCTCCATTATCCTTAATGGAAGAAGTTTGAAACAACCAGGACTCATCCTAGAGCTGGCCTCCTGGCAAAACTGAGCAATTGATAGAGAAGAGCTTTGGTTAGAGTGGTAAACAAGAAGCTGATGGTCACTCTAGTTAAGCTCCATGATCATATATGGAGACAGGAGAAACCTACACTGTAAAAAACAATTTGTTGAGTCAACTTAAAATAATTTGTAACCTGGCTGCCTTAAAATTTTAAGTTCAGTCAACTCAAAAAAAGTTTATTCAACTTGAAATGTTAAATTATACTAAGTGACAACTTAGATATTTGAATTGAATCAACTTAAAATTTTAAGACAGCTGGGTTACTTACCCATCTGTTAAGCTTAGCAAACACAAATATCTAAGTTGTTACTTAGTACAGCTTAACATTTCAAGTTGACTAAACTTATTTTAGTTGACTGAACTTAAAATTTTAAGGCAGTGGGGTAACAAATTATTTTAAGCTGACGTAACAAATTGTGTTTTTTATTTTTTACAGTGTACAGAAAGATAAGCATCACTGCAACACTCCACCAATCTGGGCTTTATGGCAGTGTGGGCAAACTCAATCCTCTCCTCAGTGAAGACACATGAAAACACATTTGGACGATTCTATGGTCTGATGAACCTCAATTCCAAGCATCATGTTTGTAGGAAACGAGGCACTGAAAACCCAGTCCAGAGTATTTAGAACCGCATTTAGAACCGTACCTTCCAACGGAACAATGACTCTAAGCACACAGTAAGAGTGGCTTATAGACAACTCTTTGAATGTTGTTGAGTGGCCCAGCCACAGCCTGGACTTAAACCCAATCAAACATTTCTGGAAATGCCACAAAATGTGCGTCTGCTCCCATCCAAGCTGACAGAGCTTGAGAGGTGAAGAGGTGAGGAGAAGAATGGCAGATAATTGCCAAATGCAGATGTGCAAAACTTGTCACATCATACCCAAAAACACTTGAGGCTGAAAAGGTGCTTCAGCTAAGTACTGAGTTATGGGTATGAATACTTATGCAACGTGCTTATTTGAGTTTTTTTTTTTTTTTTTTTTTTTAAATATATAAATCTATGAAGTTGTGACTATTTTTTTTTGCTTTGTCATTATGGTGTATGGAGTGTAGATTGATGTGGGGAAAAAAAGTAATTTAGCAGTTTAACATAAGGCAGCAACATAAAACGTGAAAAAAATAAGGGGTATGAATACTTTTGCAAGGTACTGTATATACTGTACATAATAATTTTTTAAGGACTAAATTACTGTTTAGAATGACTGTTTTGAAAATAGATATGACCAGGTTGTATATACAAGAAGTTGAATGGGTATTCAACACTCATAATTCATATTTATTGAAAGGGGTGGAGAAACCAATTTGAGAATTTTTTGAGTGTAAAACATATTTTAATAGAGTGTCCAATTTTAAATGATATTAGACAATAGAAAAATACATTTTTAGAAAGGAATTTTTAGAATTTTTATCATTGATTTAATTGAAAGATTCTAAATTATTTTTATCAGTACTATTGTTACTTGTATGTCTAGTGATTGCTTAAGAAAATGTTATATTATTATAAATAATGTACTAAAATGCTACTGTTAATGTTACCATGAACATAGCCATTGTTGCTGATATGGCATTAAAACACAAATAAATAAAGAAATAAATAGTGTTTAAAATGATTGTTTTCAGTTTTAGTTTGAAAACTTTATTTACACAAAATAGTATAGAATTTTAATATTGGGTTATCAGCCTTAACATAAAAATAATTGCTTCAATTTTAATGTAAATGCATCTTTAGAAATCATACTTAGCATTTAGGTTGTAGTTCAAACTTGAATTGCTTTAATAGTAGGAAAAATTTTGAGGAACTTGCACGCAATTATTTTTACTTTTTAAGATGTTTTTATAAGTCTGTGTAAAATAACGTTATTATTAGCCATAATTTGGATTTTCAAGAGCTCTGAGACTATCCATCAGTTAAAATGTACTTTGAAATTGATTCAATGAAAATTTTGCATAATAGCACTGGCACATACTGTCTTGACAGTCTCAAGATTTTCAGGGTTTTTTTTGGTATATATATTAAAATAGAGATTTGAGGTTAGTTTTACTAAAGATTGTACTACAACCAAGGAACATGGCCTTTGAATGATTTTATATTAGTGTGACACAATATCAAGGGTAAACATAGGCTGGAGATTATTATCCAAAGTGTTATATTATCGTCATATTCAAGGAAGCAAATGAAATCATTCTTTATTTTAAAGCTCATGGGAACATGGACTAGTATTGCTGTTTGCTTTGGTAGCACAGTACTAGACCTTTCAATCACTAAGAGTGACAGTCCCGCCACCACAACGGAAACCGTATAATGTGAAGTAGAGGCTAGCCAGCACCTTGAACCTCTGACTGTTTCCATTTTCCCTTATTTTCTCATTTTTTTCCATCAGAAGGCACCCTGTCACACACCTTGGGTTCTGTACTGTAACTTTCATCCATAACCTCATACTGAAGAACGGCCGTTCCTGAACTTCGAGGGGAAATTCTCTTAGTGACAAATTTACAGTCAGTGATTTTGCGAGCTATGTCCTCTCATGCCCTGCTCCTTGCCTGGCCTTGCTGTTCTGCGGGCTCTATAATGTATGATATCTGTCTAACAGCTTGTTGTGAAAGTGTGTAATGAAAAAGAGCTGCATTGCAGGGAGCTTGCCAATTAAACTGAGGAGCTTCCCTTTCTTCATGAGCCAAAGTCTTCCCCTCGCTGGGAGAGAAGGAACAAGAGTTGGGGGATGAGGGACAAAGAGACGATAGGGAGAGGGGAAGAGATAGCGATGTTGCCGTCATTCACAAAACAGCTTGTCAGCAGAGGAAAACATGTTCCTCTGAACACTGAACTTGACATACTCCCTCAAGGAGCTCCTGAAGGTGCCCAAGCACTGACCGGACCAGTCACTAACCGGATTTCCCAAATGGTCAAAATAAGTGTATTGTTTGGCAGAGAAAAACTGGTTGGGGGCCAACAGTTTAACCTTTTTATGAGTGACATTCTGGCCTGGATCCGGATCAGTATGAGCGGTAGTAGCAAATTATGAGCGATTAACCTAATTATTGCATTGGTTTGGAGGTACAGCATAAAGTTCAGCATCCTGCCTTGGAAGCTGAGAGAGTGTTATTGTAAAAACTGGTGGCAGAAAGCTCCACACACATTTTTCTCTCATGTCCTTTTGATGTTTTCTTATTTGCTGCTGTTTTTTCCACTCTGCGGTGAAAGTGGGAATATGATTTCACTCTTTGTCTGCTTTTATGTTTATTTTGTTTTCTTATTTGAGTCGTCAGTGGGTGTTGTGGTGCCATGACACCTTTCAAAGTCGACTGTTGAGTTCTTTTGGTTTTCTTTATAATTATGTTATTGTTGTGGCCTCATTGTGTGGCCACAATGCCAAATTTAACCCTGGACATGAAGGCTTTGGATGCTTACTGGTCACCTTCTCTTTAAACACAGTCTGAAACATTTAAGCGTGCGTGTATGCGTATACATATATTTATTCAATACCGACCTGAATAAGATATTTCAAATGAAAGAAAAGTTACACTGAGGACAACTGAGGGACTAGCTATTAAAGGTTCAAATGCTCACTGATGCTCCAAAAGGAAAAACGATGCATTAAGAGCCAGGGGTATAAAATTTTGAACAGAATGGAGATGTATACATTTTTCTTATTTTGCGTAAACATCATGTTTTTTTTTTCATTTAGTAAAAAAGTTCTGCCCTTCAGAAGCTACCGAAGATACTTATATGTTTCCCAGAAGACAAAATAAGTTGAATTTACCCTGATCTTCAAATTCAAAAGTTTTCACCCCCCGGCTCTTAATGCATTGTGTTTTCTTCTGAAGCATCAGTGAGCTTTTGAACCTTCTGTAATAGTTGCATATGAGTGTGTGTGTATATATATATATATATATATATATATATCCGTAGCGGTGGTTTTCTAAAATGAAGATTTTTTTTTTTAAAGCAAATGTAAATTTATATCCCAGTCACATTTTCATGGTTAAATTCTATTTAATATGTTTACATTACCAATGTAATCAATGTTATATTTATTATAAAGTATGAATCTCATCAAATTAGTGTTTTTAAGCATTTTACATTTATTCTAAAATAATAACTCAAGGCAGTATATATATATATATATATATATATTTGTGAATTTATGTTCAGCTGTTCTTTTGAATAGTTAGCTTTTAACTATTTTTAACATTTTCAGATCATCAGTCATCAAAGCTAGTTAAATACTGGTCACAGACATGGAGATTTACTTTAAATTTAAGCTGATTACTCACTAAAAACTCCCAAAGATCATGCTTTCGTGCCATTTTCAAGTCTGACTTGACTTAACAAAGTAGTTATATCTAGGTATGTGAGTTGTTTACTTTCTTTTTTATCAGTCTTCCAGTTAACTGCATTATGTTGTTCATTCAGACTGATTCGTGAACGTGCACGAACAGAGGGGGTGGGATTTAACACATGAACCAATCATAGCTGAAAATAAGCAGTCATATCCAATCATATCAAGATAGCGGCATTGCCTCCTCTCACGTAACTTTCTCCCATTCATTCTCAGTTACCCCCCCACCGAAGAGGTCTCTTAAAACTCAATGGGCTTAGGGGAGGCAAGAGACACGGACTCCCGTTGTAACTTTACCTGCTTTTGTCACTGTTCTACAGTTTTATTTTAGTACAACAACCAATTTATGTGCTTTGTGCTTTATGTTGTATTTTGTAATATTTGCGTTGTTTTATTTTTGTATTATGATTTTTTTTCTCTCAACCAATTTGTTGAGGAGACACTGCCTCCCTTGCCTCCTCAGAGGAAAAGCCACCTTCGTATACTTTCTAATATATTTTTGTAGAATTTACCTTGCTAATAATATTCTCCTGCACTTAGAACATTTCCAAACTTTGAACCTGAATCATGCTTATTTTGTGAGACCACTGTGGGCCTCTTACGGAATAACTAAACCTCTCTGCCCCAGATACTTCTATCCAGGTTAAACTAACAGGTGTAGTGCAGAGATAGCTGTAGTGCGTTGGGAACAGCTGCTCTGGATGCCGTAAAGGCGTGCTCCCGCTGGAGCAGAAGAGCACTGATTTCATTAGCTACACTGGCTGGTTTATTTAGACAAGTCACTATAAACAGGAACCGGTATGATTCAGCAAACAGGTTAATGCGACACAGATGTAGCCGGCAGGCAGGTCTCATTAATCAACGATTAAAACCATTGCAGGCCTTTTTTTTAAATTTTATACACTATTGAGGGAAATGACAGTACTCAGAGTTTAATTTGTGGGTACAATCAGCTAGTTACTGGAAAAACTGGATTAGATTTTCCTGTTTTTCTTAGTGCTTCCTTTGGTAACGCTTTAGATTACAACCTGCAAAGAACTACGTAAGTAAACTGAATTTACGGTGTATGTTTCTGTAATTATAGTGTACCTATAAAGAACGTACATGTAGGTATAAGGGAACAATATGTTATATTTGGGTAATAAGGGGATAACAAACCAGATATTTAACCTGCAAAGAACTACATAAGTATACTGAATGTACGGTGTACGTTTCTGTAATTATAGTGTACCTATTAGTAGGTATGTGTAGGTATAAGAGAACAATAGGCTATGTTACGTTTTGGTAATTCGGGGGTAACAACCAGATATACAACCTGCAAAGAACTATTCTTGGAAACGAGCTGGCAACAGAAATCACACAGAACAGAATGAAATGTTATAATTTCATATTAAGTAAACGTTAAATGTTTAGATGATGTAAATATGCCAGTATTGTACATTTAGTGTCTGTAAAAATGTAAATAAATGTACATTTTGTAGAACCACATTATACGTCGCGTTGTTATACCAACCCTGTAACTTCGGTGAACAAGAGTATATTTTCCCAGTAATTTTAAAAAGCTTACGTATAGATACACCAAACTTACGATTTAATAGAAAAGGTACCTGTTAAGTTTTTTTTTAATTAATCCATTATAAATTATTTGCATATCTGTTTGCTACCCCGTTATTACCCAAACTTAACCTATTGTTCCCTTATACTTACACGTAGGTACAATATAAATACGAAACATTCACCGTAACTTTAGTTTACTTACGCAGTTCTTTGCAGGTTGTATATCTGGTTGTTACTCTCTATTACCAAAACGTAACATATTGTTCCCGTATACCTACATGTACGTTCTTTAATAGGTACACTATAATTACAGACACGTACACCGTAATGTAGTTCTTTGCGGGTTGTAATCTAAAGCGTTACCCTTCCTTTTTAAAAACAGCATTAATTTTCTAGTTAGAGCTAGTTTATCTGGGGGCCTTTGTGCTTAAACTAGTTAACCAAGGAAAATAAACCATAAAATATATAGTATATTTATATAAAACTTAAAATGTACACTACCAGTCAAAAGTTTTTGGACAGTAAGGTTTTTAGTGTTTTTTATTGTCTCTTCTGCTCACCAAGCTTGCATTTATTTGATCCAAAATACAGCAAAATCAGTAAAATTTTGATTTTTTTTTTTACTATTTAAAATAAATGTATTATGTATTAACATCTATTTGAATATATTTTAAAATATAGTTTATTCCTGTGATCAAAGCTAAATTTTTTAGCATTACTCCAGTCTTCAGTGTCACATGAACCTTTAGAAATCATTCTGATATGCCATTTAAAACCATTATACCATTTAAAAGCTTGGAGTCACTATGGGAAGGAAATTATAGAAATTAATACTTTTATTTTGCAAGGATGCTTTAAATTCATCAAAAGTGATGATAAAGACATTTATAATGTTACAAAAGATTTCTATTTCAGATAAATGCTGTTCTTCTGAACTTTTTATTTATCAGAGAAACTTGAAAAAAATCTACTCAGCTGTTTTCAACATAAAAATACTAAATGTTTTTTTGAGCAAAAAATCAGAATATTAGATTTTTGAAGTATCATGTGACTGGAGTAATGATGCTAAAAATTCAGCTTTGAAATCACAGCAATAAATAACATTTCAAAATATATACAAATAAAAAACAGTTACTTTAAATAGTAAAAAAATATTTTTTAAAAATTACTGTTTTTGCTGTACGTTGGATCAAATAAATGCAGGCTTGGTGAGTAGAAGAGACTTTATAAAACATTAAACATTTTACTGTTCCAAAACTTTTGAGTGGTAGTGTATGTTTTTTAAACTTTTTTTTTTTTTAATTATTTATTTAGAAACATTTATTTATTTATTTTAGACTTTCTGTAATGACTTAAATATTCTAAAAAATAATAAGAATAATTCAAAATTCATTAATTATTCTTTATCTAAAAGTTTCCTTGCTAAAAACATAAACACGAGCTCCAAACAATAATTTCCTAGTAAGAGTTAGTTTAGCTGGTAACCTTTGTGCTAAAAGTAGTTGAAGAAGGAATATAAAACTGAATAATGACCATTTAACACTTTTTCTATAATGCATTTGTCTCAAAAATTCTTTGTGTGTGTTTAAGAAATGCACCGTAGTGTACCTTTAAACAAACAAATGTTGGCTAATCATTAGCATCGCACTGTTGTTCAGATACTCTGAAATTTTGCCCGATATGTTATGACTTTCCTAATATTTGCCATCCGCTCGGTACTAGCCAAAAAATCCATTCCAGGTCTATGTTTGTTCTTTATGCTCTCTCCATCTCTCCCCACGCTTCAAATAATCAGCATGTTCTCCCATTTCCTCCACATGTGCTTCGCACACAGATGCCCAAATTGTTTTCGCAGCTTCCCACCTCTGCATCCCAGTAACCACAACTGGCCGAGGCCGAACCTGCGCCCGGCCCCCTTCTTCCTCCTCCTTTTTTGGAGAGCCCCTGCAGCTGTAACACAGGCACGGTTTGATTAAAGCTTGTTCATGTTTTTTGGCGCAGGCGGCGGAGGTCGTTAATGCTTCGCTGTTAACAAACGGCTTGTATTCGGCTGCCAGGACCAGCCCCGCAACCTGCTCGAAAATCCGCTGCTCACTCCCGTGCCATCCCACATCCAGACCTCTTCCACTCATCCACACAACCAGACTCATTCATCCATCACTTCTGCTGCTGCCTGCCCTTTCATCCGGTGCACTATTCGTTCTCTTAGTCTCTTAATCCGCCTTTTCATTCAACTCCTTTTCCTCGCTTTTGTTTTCCCATGATTCTCTTTCTGACTGTTTCTTTCTCTTTGTTTCTTGCTTGGCAATCTTTGTTTGCTCTTATCATATTTGCACACAGACCCCCTGTCGCTTGGACTGTTCTAGAGGGTTTTTCTGAGAAAGAGAAATGAGAGAACAAGAACGACTGAGAATGAGAGAGAGCATCAGCATTAATACATCTGTTGTAGCGTTGCTGCTGAAGGGTTGAATGCTGCCAAAAATAAATCACGGCTGCACCGAAGCTTCCAGAAGCAGAGAGAATGTGCATGTGAATTTGTGTGAGGATGCATGGCCTTTTCATATGCTTTTGAGTAAGTTTGAACTTCAAATTCTAAAATATTGTTTATCCTCCTTCTCAGACTCAATGCTCTCACAGGTTGCCAGATTGAGGACATGCAACAGGAACAAGTGTAAATGACAATGAAAGGCAATGAGCCTTACACTGTAAGCTGATGAGTTGATTTATCCATGTTTTAATATTCCTCTGCTCACAGAGCTTTTTAGATGGATTTATATGCTTTTAAAGTTGGGTAGAATCTGCAATCTCTGACCCACTTCGTTTGCTGGCTTCCATGGCTTCAATACGCTGTGTTCTCCTCCAACTGGCAACCCGGGGTGTCAGAATACTACTGGGTAAATTGACAGTGGGCAGAATCACACAGACCAAAACAAAAACAGTTATTCCGACCAGTGTTAATTTCATTGACAAATAATTTTCACCAAAGACATTTTTTTCACCAACAATAACAAAATAAAACTCGTTTTGAATGGCAAAAATCTATTCACATTTTCGTCAACGAATAAAAACGAGATGAAAATGGTAGGGAGGGACAATTTGGCAAGAGATTCTTTCAGAACGAATCTGCTGCTTGGTTAGGAGTGTATATTTGAACTGTATCATAGCCTATTGGTCTATCCGGCAGGACATAAGATAGCATTTGCTGCATGTCTTATAAAACGTTAAAAAACGTATGAGAAGAGCAGACATGGATAAATTTGATGATGCACAAGACAACTCAATTCGGTCTGGTTTTCTGAGCACACACCCAAAGGAGCACCTCTCATACAGCGCGGAGAATGGAGAAATACGCACAAAATTATGTTGAATTGTCCATTTTGTCGAGTATTCATGTGAACACACTTAGTTATGTCTTAGGTGAACGTAAAAAGTTGGGAAAATATTAAAAGTGTAGCCTGTCGATACATTGCATCTGTGCATTCAGTTTTAAAGGGACAGCAGCCTAATTTAGTTGCTATTGTCTGTGGCATTGATGTTAATCAAGCAACAAAAGAAAGACAGAAAATCACTTACTGCTCTTGACTCACTTTAGTAGCCCTAATAACGATTAATCTAAATTTATTTATATAAATAAATATGTCTGTTTGAAAGAATGAAGAATGTGGTAAACAAGATGTTATAAAGAATGCATAATTAGCCTATATAACCATTGCTATTTCATTGAAAAGAAGACCATGTTCTTGTTTCTTTATGAGAAGTGGTTTCATTTAATTTTACTATAAGAGCATGTTGAATGTCTCAGCAGTTAAATCTGTCTCTATCATGTTAAAACCTTAATATCAAACCTATATAATGAGTTTGGAAATTTCAAAGAAATGCTTAATAAATTACACTGTAACTAAACCCATTATATTTTAAATCTACTGTAGATTTAGTCGACTAAAATCTGATATTTAGTCGACTAAAATATGACTAAAACTAAACGGCATTTTAGTCAAGACTATGACTAAGACTTAATCAAAATTTGCCATCAAAATTAACACCAATTCCAACACAGAATGCATATTTCAAAATAGAGTAACTGGCGGTACCATTGTGTTTCAGAAAAAAGTATGTGAACTTAGCATGTTTCCTAAATGTATGTACTATGGTATTTTTATGCTTTAGTACAGTCAAAAATTTACATACAACATCTTTAAATTCTGAACAAGCAATGACTTTGTCTATGAATAAGAAAAAAAGGCCTTAATACAGTTGCAATCTATGGAAGCCTGTTTCCAACACTGATTAAAAAAAAAAGTTAATTGCAACTTTTTATCTCACAATTCTGACTTTTTTCTCGCAATTGCGAGTTTACATCTTGCAATTCTGACTTTTTCTCTCAAAACTGCGTGATACTAACTAGAAATTTTGACTTTTTTCTCAGAATTGCGAGATATAAACTCAAAATCGTGAGTTATAAAGCCTGAATTAATTCTGACTTGATAACACACAATTGCAAGTTATTATATCAGAATTGTGAGATATAAACTTGCAATTTTAAGAACATATCCGTCTTTTTTTTTCCTCAAAATTGGACGTTATAACTTGCAATTGCAAGTTTATATCTCACCATTCTGAGGAAAAAAGTCAGAAAAAGTTGTATTTGCGAGAAAAAAGAACTGCGAGTTTTTATCTTTTAATTTTTACTTTATTTCTCACAATTGTGAGAATTCTGACCTTTTTTTCTTGCAATTGTGAGTTTGTATCTCGCAATTGGCCATTCGCAAACAGTTCGACGGACAGCGTGAATCTGACCAATCATAACGCCTGTCCGACAAACAAATCAGACAGGGGAGTAGAATTTTTTTTGTATTGTTTGTCTTTCTGCGGCTGAAATAAAATATGTTCTAATGTTCATTAATGTTTTCTTCTGCTTTAAGTAAAGAAGAAATAACAATCGGTTCCCGTTTTGATTGAAGGCAATACAGTGATCTGTCACGACACAAAAGAGACACAAAACGGTATTTATTGTTTGAATTTCCTAAAAAATGACACCATTTTAAAACTGTGACCTTGTTTCATACCAGAAGTAACCTGCTCTGTCTTGTCTGTCGGCGTGTTGTCAGTTTCCTCTTTGCTTTGCGATGTGTTTTTCACTGCGTGAAAACATGATGTGTAGTGTGAGAGTGGCGTTGTTTGTCGGACATAGCAATAGTTGCTAAGGAGAGCGGATCTTTGCGAAGGGTCAATTTTGATTTTACAACTACTTCTGAAAAAAGTCAGAATTGCGAGCAATAAAGCAATAACCTTCCAAGTCAACTTAAAAGTACAAGTCATTTCAACTCACTTTATTGTATAGGCTGCAGCAGCATTACTCATTCTTACAGTATTTCTGCAAATGGTCTGTCTCCACCTATACCGTTTGTGGTACTGACTAATAAGCTTGTAGCAAATAACTTGTTATTGGTCTGCTAAAAGTCAGAATACCCCTGTGTGTGTGTGTGTTTTCCCATTTGTGCATGCAAGTCTTACATTTGGCTATGTTAAAGATTCATTTGCTCCCACCACTAACATCTGCGTTCTTTCAACAGTTTGTCCTGACTATGTCTGACAGTGTCTTTCAGCTGACCCAGCATCTTAGGCATTTAGAACACAGACATGACTGCAGTTGATGTATAACAGATTGATGAGATTATCGGTCATAAATCCATTATGATGAGACTGGGGAACGGTTTTGGAGGGGAGATCTGAAGACAAACCGAACCCCTGGTGCGGATTGAATACGTGCTTCTTACTGTGAGTCCTATTCATTATATTTCAAATATTTCTTTTTGTCTCCGTCAGAGGAATCCATTCCACCGCGCCTGTTGAAGGTTCATCGTGGAGCTGCTAATAACTCTTTGAATCAGCGGGCGAAAAAACAGGCTGAGAAAATGTTTCTACAGCTGTTCCCAAGCTGTGCTGTTAGTGTGTGCCGGGCCTTTTTCTAAGCCACTGGATCAACTCTCAACAGCCACGGTCATTCATAAAACACACTGTATACCCCAAGAGTACCAAACCATCACCTAGGAACTTGTCGCCACAGAAACCTTACCAGTAAACCAGTCAACACTTTGCGATTTACGAGCTGAGAATACAGGGATTTGAACAAGTTGTTGGAATGTATCACAACATCGGCACTCAGATGAAAATACAGTGTCATGATGGCTTTCTGATTTTCTGTAACCACTGGTACAAGGAAAGCGAAACAACTGAAAATGTCATTTGTGCATTTTGAAATCGGAGCAGCCAAGCTGTATCAGCGTAGGTTTAACAGATTTCGCTACATTTACTCTTCTTTTGGCAGACATTTTCTTCAAGCTCATGTGTAGGACGACCAGGGCTTTGGAGTAGCATGTCCTCCTTAAAAATTCATTCTGATGCTTCATTGACCAAGATTTGATAATGTTCCACACTTTACTCTTCGTCTTTTACCTCCCTATATTAAAATTAACAATCTAGAACTGCATGAAATGTTCTGAGGCCTGGAACCTCCAGAGCATGAACTATAGAGACAAATTTACGACGTTTTTCCGTACATTACCGCAGAATGTGTTACGAGAATGTGTGTGTCTGAATATAATGTTCCATGATTTTTTTGCCCTCTGTTTTCCTGTAACCCATTAGGGTTACAGGATCTATATTTTAAAAGGATGCATTTGGCAGTTTGCAACCCATATACAGCTTTTTATTGCTATCTGGGCAACTGAATCTTTTTTGAATGCAAAAAGCTATAACTTTGTGACACATTAGCCATTTTGTGAGGCAATCCTACCTAGCCAGTTCACAAAATCTGCTGTCTTTGGTCCACAAAACCTGTTTAGGAGACAGTCTGACCTGATGAAATTGTTTTGGATGACTTGTGATATTCAGGACTGGAAAATCCCATAACAACAGGGATTAACTCAACAATTTGTTTTTCATGAATTAAAGGGTTGATGTCAGTGAGGCAGAGCCACAGAGTCTTTATCACTATACTGATGGAAAAACAAACCAAATTTAACACATTACACCACGTCTAGACATCTTTTCTCCTTAAACTTTGGGAAACTTGATATTTTACGGTATATTTCACAACACCAAATAGTTGAGTGACCATTCATGTGCTTTAAGGAATTCTGTCACATTTTCCATTTTCATTTGTACATTTTAAATTCACTTTTTACTTGATGTTTGCAAGTTTATGGTCTTCATTTTTTCCTGCATTTAATCCCACTTGTATTTTTTTTTGTACCGTTCAATGTTTAAGTCCTCAATTCATCCACTCCTGTTAATCATTTAGTGGCTTTCTGAAAACAGACACATTACTGAAGCATTGCTTATCCAGCATCTGTTGTTCACATGCTCCAGGAATCCATTTCTTGGCATCTGTTGAGTTCTTTTGGCATATGCACATGGTTTTAAGAATGTATTTTACATTCACATCACTCTTGCACCTGTCTCATCAAAAGGGGGATAAAGATACATTATGAAGAATAAGTCCAAATTTGGTGCTAGTTCAGAGCTCAAGTTCAAAGTTCTAAACTTTAATAGCTTTAACTTTTACAGCAGTGGGTCACATCAGGTTTTTGACTTTTTAATTGGATTAAAGGATTAGTTCACTTCCAGAATAAAAATTTCCTGATAATTTACTCACCCCTTTGTCATTTAAGATGTTCATGCCTTTCTTTCTTTAGTCGAAAAGAAAGGTTTTTGAGGAAAATGTTCCAGATTTTTCTCAATATAGCAGACTTCAATGGTGGTCAATGGGTTGAAGGTCCAAATTGCAGTTTCACTGCAGCTTCAAAGAGCTCTACATGATCCCAGCCAAGGAATATGGGTCTTATCTAGCGAAACTATTGGTCGTTTTCTAAAAAAATTAACGTTTATGCATTTTTGAACAACAAATGCACTAGCTCTGCGATGCGCGTCTTCATGCATTTTGTAATCACGTTAGAGAGGTCATGCACGGTTAGTTCCTTGCCTGTGTACTTCGGTTCAAAAGGGTAGGGTAGGGTTAAAAACGTTTACTCCTACTTCAGAATTGTCCAACATTGTTGTTTTACATTTTTTGTAAAGGGCATTTGACTTTCTTGCATTTTGTAGACATTGGGTTAGTACTTCCACCTACACTGTAAAAAGCAAAAAAACACAATTTGTTGAGTCAACTTAAAATAATTTGTTACTCTGCTGCCTTAGCAAATTAACAGCAGAGTAACAAATTATTTTAAGTTGACTCAACAATGAACTTACAAAGAAAGTCAAATGCCCTTTACAAAAAAAGGTAAAACAACAATGTTGGACAGTTTTAAAATAGGAGTAAATGTTTTTACCGTAAACGTTTTTAAACAAATGATTTGGTTTGTTGTACTTAAAATCTGGGCTTGTACCCAGCTGCCTTAACATTTTAAGTTGAATCAACTCAAATGTCTAATTTGTCACTTTGTACAACTTAACAATTCAAGTTAACTAAACGTTTTTGAGTTGACTGAACTTAAAATTTTAAGGCAGCCAGGTAAATTATTTTAAGTTGACTTAATACATAGTTTTTTACATTGTACATCAGGGGAGAACTTTCCAACGTGACTAAGTAATGCGTGAGTTCGAGCTAGTGCAAGATTAGCATTTGTGGTTAAAAAGTATATTTATTAAAAAAATTTTTTAGAAAATGACTGTTCGTTTCACTAGATAAGACCCTCAATCCTTAGATGGGATTGTGTCGAGCTCTTTGAAGCTGCACTGAAACTGCAATTTGGACCTTCAGCCTGTTGGCCACCATTGAAGCCCACTATATGGAGAAAAATCCTGGAATGTTTTCCTCAAAAACCTTAATTTCTTTCAGAGTGAAGAAAGAAAGACATCTTGGGTGACAAGGGTGAATAGATAATCAGAATTTTTTTTCTTATCCCTGTGATCTAGGATCTGGATTGCTATTGGTAATCCTGTTAAAAAGACCAGAATATGCTGTTCTGCAGATGCTGTTTTCATAAGACTTCTTAACTAGCACTAACCAGCATAAACCAGCCAGGGAGTGTCCACTTTCCATTCTTCCTCACCTTGTTCGTTTTGCATACAAACCCATTTGCAAGTAAAAAAGTATTTGTACACTGAAACCAAATGCAACCTTTTGATGTAACTCAAGACTATTGCAGCTCATCTTTTCCCACAAGTCTTGTACAGACCGTTGTCAATAACTGATTAACCCTACGTTTTTTCCTCTACTATTACTGTAATTACTTCCGACATCTTATATGATTTCTGACGACTTTGCTTTACTCAAACTGACAGCACTTGTACCATTTCCAGTGCTCTTCAGCTCGAAGATTGCTTCATGTGTCCAGAGGCAAGTGCTCTTGAAATGAGGATATACTACTTCCCAACCGAAGCCGCCTGAAATACAGATGCTCTTTAGGAAGAAGGCCCATCAGGTTGACAAAAAGCAACGCTTTAAAAAGGCGCTGGACTGCCCTGGTGATCCAGAGCCAGGAGCAGCGAAAGGTTAAAAGCGCTCGAGCCGCACAGATACATTCTTCAAGGGGCGAGTAATGGGATCAGGGCTTCCATAACTCTTACGAAGAGCCAATCCTCCCTCGTTTTGCCTGGTTAGTCCTCAAAGGGAAGTCTGTGTGTCAGTGGAGGCTGGGTCGAGATTTTAACGGCTTGCTGCTGCTGCCTTTTTTTGGCCTGAAACTCGATTTCCATGGTGTGCTGGAGAGGACACCATCTGAAACCAGGAAATAAAGATCTTTTAATGTGGGCCATATAACCTGCTCTGGCATGAAGAGATATAACAGTGATTGAAGCGGCTGAAATAGTCATCCCACAGGCTCCACAAGGACCAAGGAAGGTCCAGTTCTTTTCGTTCATGTCCTGCTGACATTGCTTAATGTTTTTGGACAAATTGAGGAACGTGTTGATGTATTGCTCGTTTTTTACCATAATTCATCTTTAAAATCGACTCAAACAAGTGACTTAACACAACCCTGCTTCTGTCATGATTCTTATCGATGTCTTGTTTGGCCTTCATCCTGGATTGCCGTTCCCCAGACAGTCCCTGAAGCAAAGTCAAACTCCAGTTCTGAACTGCTGCCTGAGAAAGTCCAGAGAGGACTCCATCCAAACACAAACTTGACCTCTAACCTCTTTTTTGAGAACCTTTGCGTCTGTTCGGTGACCTAATGCTAAGAGAAAATCGCTCTGGACTACTGTATTTGTGTGATGATAGGTGAGCTCACCTCACCTCTAAATCTCAAGAGAGGCCTCATTTGTACTTTGCTGGCATTTGTTTCTGCTCCAGTGACTCATTTGTCATGGTGGTCCCGTGTGCTGTGGTGTACTGTAGTGGGGGCTGGATTTGGGATGTAAGTGTGGTCGGACTGCTAAACTGGGGAGATACAGAGCCAAAGGCCCAGCGGGCGTGTCAGACTTCCGCTGTTGAAAGAAGCCATGGTGTGTTGCTCATTATGAGAAGCCATATTTCAGTAATGTGGGCTAGAGAGAGGGCTTAAACAAATACAGGCTTTCTATAACCTGGAGGTTAGAAGCGACGGCATGCCTGCTCCGTGCTAAATGTCAAACTAATTGATTCAAAACATTTCTTTTCTCTGAAACAGAACACACCCAGCCAACACTGCTGACTGCCTTTATCTGCCTTTTCAATAAAAATAGCATTTTTCATATCTTGACTATAATTTTAATTATATATTTCAAAGTTTTTTATTTTATTTTATTTATATATATCTTTTTTTAAGTTTAGATCTCATCAGGCTCCTGATTTAAAAATGCATGGTATATGCATTTTATTTCAATTTAAATGTTAATAGGAATATTATAATTTTATTATAATCTTTAAGATACATATTTTTTAAATCTCAATATTATTGCTAAAATATTCTTAAAGAGATAGTTCAAAATTAAATTACCCCATGATTTACTCACCCTCAATCCATCCTAGTTGTATGTGACTTTCTTCTTTCAGACGAATACAATCAGAGTTATATTTTGGGTTTGTACAAGGTGCTTAAAGTACTTGAAGTACTTGAATATGACTTTTTTTTAAAATGGAAATCCCTTTTTGGGCTTCAAAAGCTCATTGCCCATTCACTGCCATTATAAAGCTTGGAAGAGCCACAACATTTTTCGATATATCTCCAACTGTATTTATCTGAATGAAAAAAGTCATATACACCTAGAATGGCTTGAGTGGGTAATTTTCATTTTTGGGTGAACTATCCCTTTAATATTATTGTATTTTGCCACGCTATGTTTTAATTTTAACTTTAATTTGAAACTTTTTTGTACACTTACACCACCTTGAGCCATAAAATATAAAATTTAATCCATAATGGAAAGCATTTTTGTATTTGAGGGGAAATGTAGGCCTGTTTTGTATTTTAAGGAGAGGGGCTACAAATAAAAGGGGTTTGTAAATTATTGCATGATATTGTTTATTTAGTACTGACCTGAATAAGATATTTCACATAAAAGATGTTTACATAGTACACAAGAGAAAATAATAGCTGAATTTATAAAAAATGACCCTGTTCAAAAGTTTACATCCCCTTGATTCTACTGTTTGTGTTTGTGAAAAGGAAAAATATTTTAGAGAGAAACAATGCCTATTATAATTATTAAGTTGAAAGAATGTGCACAGGTGAATTGCACATAGCAATGGCCAGGAATGTACATTAAGTAAATAAGGTCCGTTTTGATTTCATGTTGACTGTAGAAATTGATACCAGTGGCTCGAATCCAAATTCTCCAATGATATCAGCTGATAAAACGTGAAGCACAGAGCAATTACTGTACAGCCTGCGCTGGTGATGCTCGTCTTTCATCGGCTCCTCTCGAGCGAATCCCAGCGTTGCTGCTAATTAAAAGGGCTTCATTGTGTTGATCCAATCCTCCTTTTCACCTCACCCTGGATCAGGTGACGCCAACAAGAGAGAAAGGGAACGAGGGATTAGAAATGCAAAACAAAGCTCTCAAGCATGTCCTCAGGGTGCTCCTGGTTTGCCACCTGGACTCTGTTATCTGACCCTAGTAGACACACATAGATGCCACCACACTCACCTGGATCATATTCCCTATACCACCCTCGGCCAAAAACGGCCTACAGTAAACGTTTGTTTTGTTTGATTTCATTTGCACATAATTAATCATGCAGTGTTGTGTGCAATGCTCTCAGATGAAGCAGAAATTAGCTTAACATGCTGTTTCATATACAGCACATTAGTTAAGTTCTACAACATAGACTTTGTTTATCAAGAGGTCAGTCACCTGAGCAAATACAGCTGTGTAATTGATGTCTTTCTTTCATTTTTCAAATTGCCAGCCTGTCTGTAATTGTAGGCCTTATACCATAATAAATTCCATAAATATGTACAGTAACATGTAACTTATGTATATGTCTCAGGAAAAGGTGCCTGGAGCAAAACAAAGGCACATTTCATGTCATACTAAAGTCAAACATGGAATGTCTGCGTGGACTTGTCTGGCTCAGACGTAACATAACCTGTTTACACTGTCGTCAGGTTTAAGATGCATTAATCATATAGTGAGACCTTGAGAAAACCCACTACTGTGAAAAATAACAAACTGCATATTTATAAGGCTGTAACTGGGTCTTATAGACTCACAGCAGAACATTTGTCATAGCTGAAGACACAAAAAATAAACAAGGAAGTTATTGCATGACACACCATGGAGAAAAGTGTGATTTTCTTCAATTATTATTGGTATTTTTTTCAATTATGTTTTTCCTCAGATGTTTCTCCTTGTGGGTGGGCAACATTCCGGTAGACAATATTAACTGGTAGAAATTTGTCAACCGGTAGAGATTATTGACGATCGTCTCAATCGCGGTTACAGGCTCATGAGATGTTGTTGTGCTACAACTTTACATGTGTTTTCAAGCATTGCGGTTAAAATTTACACAGTTAGGAATATATCCAGTGTTTTTATACATTTGAATACTTTTATTTTTTCTACTGTTGTTTTTTGTCCTGTTGTAATTAGTTTCTTATTTTCTTTTAAATCTCTGACTGTTTACTTGTGTTCAGTAAGCTTTAGTGTTTTTTTTTTTTTTTTTTTTTTTTTTTTTTTTTTTTAAGGCTAGTATTAGTTATTTATGGAAGTCTGTTAAATAAAAAATTAATTGCAAGTTTTTATCTCAATTCTGACTTTTTTTATAAAGTCAGAATTGTGAGATATAAACGTGCACTTCTGAGAATTGGGCGCAATTCTGAGAAATAATTGCAGTTTCTGAGAAATAAAGTCAGGATTGCATGATATAAACTCACAGTTGTGAGCTATAAAGTCAGAACTGCGATGCAGTCACAATTCTGCCTTTTTTCTCAGAATTGCATGATATAAACTTAGAATTGCGAGAAAAGAAGTGAGAATTGTGAGAAAAAAACATGCAATTCTGATTTTTTTCTCACAATTCTGACTTCTCAGAACTGTGATATAAACTCGCAATTGTGAGTAATAAAGTCTAATTTTGAGGAAAAAGAAGACTGATATGTTCTTAGAATTGCGAGTTTATAGCTCACATTTCTGACTTAACTCACAATTGTGTGATATAAAGTCAGAAGATATAAACTCACATTTCCGAGAAATAAGCTTTATATCTCGCAGTTCTGACGCAATTCTTTATTTCTTCTGTGGGACCAAACATTTTTATATCATAAAGATCTAATTTAAAAATAAGCATGTTGTTATATATATTGTTACCATGGAATAAATTTACCCATATCGTGATATAAGATTTTTTGTTATATCGTCCACCTTTATTTCTCTTAGGAATAAAGGTAGAAATAATAATATAGAAACAAATAAGATGGTTGCAAAATAAATGTGAACAGCATAGCTCTGAGTTATTAACACCTTGATGTACACTTATTAAAAATGCTTATGCTTACCAAGGCTGCACAGGGGCAGCCGTGGCCTAATGGTTAGGGAGTCGGGCTTGTAACCGACAAGCGGGTTCGAGTCCCAGGTCCGGCAGGGATTGAAGGTGGTGGGAGTGAATATCCAGCACTCTCTCCACCCTCAGTACCATGACTGAGGTGAGTCCCTTGAGCAAGGCACCGATCCCCCAACTGCTCCCCGGGTGCTGCAGCAATAGCAATATGGCTGCCCACTGCTCTGGGTGGGTGTGTGGGTGTTTGATCACTTCTCACTACTGTGTGTGTGCACTTGGATGAGTTAAATGCAGAGCACAAATTCCGAGTATGGGTTACTATACTTGGCCACACGTCACGTCTTTTCCTTCCTTTCCTTTCCTTTATTTCATTAAAAATACAGTAAAAACATATTATTACAATCTGAAATAACTTTTTCTGTTTTCTCTTGTAAATTAAAAATGTTATTTATTTGTGTGATGGCAAAGCTGAATTTTCAGCAAGCATTACTCAAGTCTTCAATGTCACTTGACTTCATAAATCTTTAAATTTAGTATTAGATATCAGTAAATTGCCTTTAAATTGCTAATAATTAATTTTAAGTAAGCGCTCATCAAATTTTTACTAGTGTAAAAGTACACATTTATGATATTAACAAAAATGCATGAAATCAATAACTGGATCTGTATCATATTTGCATGCTTACATGCATATAAATCAGATTTTATTAGCATATAGATATTTACTTTGTATATAAATCTCTCGATGCAATACATCACACTAATGTAACTTGATGGTTGGCTACTTCCTATTATTTCTGTTGCTTCTTCCTATTGTTTAAAATGAGGTAATTGTGTTCTTTGGGTTGCGGCGTGCCGCTGTAGTCATTTGAAACATCTCATTTGTGCTTTGTATTTCCTATGGGATGCAATAAGCATAGGAAACTCGTGCTGTGATAAGAGTAGGCTGGAAAGTAAATATAGATTGTTTGACGTCCCGACTCCCTATGAGCCGATCAGGCATTGTTCTTTCTCTTTCTTTCTTTTTCTCTGTATTTCATTCACTCTGACGCTCTCGGAAATTTTCCAGTGGTCTGTTTCACCTTCCCCAAGGAGGTTAATTGCTGCCCTTTGGCCTTTTCTTGCCCGAGCAGAATTTATGTACTCTCCACAATTTCCATCTTAACCACATACAGGCTTCCCGAGCGCAGCTTGATTTATCCAGCAGCACCCTGGCAGAAAGTGTCGGCGCACCAGCGCACAGAACCCAATAAATCCAGAGCAGACTGCATTTCCAGACCGTTCTTCAGCTCTTCAGTGAGTGTGGTCCTTTGTGATGTTGACTGGGATGGCAAACAAGCACACTATTTAGGTGGCACCCTGTCCATCACTGCTGTTGCTTCTTGATCCAGCCGCCTGCGTGGCGTGCCGGGGTCATGAATAATTCCCGCTCAAGTCGCTGACTTTGCCCCCCGTCTGTTTGCATGTCATCTCTTAGCATGGCACTTTGGCACTCGGACGGCGTTAATTATTTATAATCTTCATCATCACTTGCTTTGCTTGACTGAGCTGTGTTGTTCAAGTGTGTGTGAGTGTGCATTTTTAAGCGTGTGTGTGCGCGGTTTCATCTGTGTGTGTGTGTATGTGAATTCAATGTGCTCTATGTGTTGCAGTGTTTTCACGTTCTGCCCTTTATAATGAGGACAGGGTAAACACTGTGCTTTTCATTAATTTATAAACTTACTGAATGGACAAATTCGTTTATTACTTATTTAGAGCCGTTTGTTGCGGGCCACCAAGAAACAAGACGGTCCCACTCGTCTCACGCTGCGCTTTCTTACCGTCCCTATCACAAGGACGAGCCATTTATCAGCATGTATATTTGATGGAGTATCTGACCGAGTGTTTTGCATTCGTCCGTTTCAATAGGGTGATACGGTTTCACCGTGTTCACAAGTGTAAGAAGACCTCCGGCTGAATGTGATAAAGTCAATTATTGCAATAAATCAGTGTCACATGGTTTTCACTAGAATTTGGTTTAAAAGGTCCCTTTTTAATGACATTTCTTGCTTGATTTAATTTAAATCCTGTAAAAATTGATCAGTTTTTTTTTTTTTTTATAACTGAGCAACATATCAAGTCAACATGAAATCAAAAGCACATTCGTGTTTGTTTCTTATTTTTTTCATTCATATAAGGGCTGGGTTTTGACACAGATTTCACGATTCGATTCTGATTCACAAGCTTACAGTTCGATTTCTAGTTTGATATATTATTTTGCATACAGTTGAGGTCAAAAGTTTACATCCCCCTTTCAGAAGCTGCAAAATGTTAATTATTTTGCCAAAATAAGAGGGATCATACAAAATGCATATTGTTTATTTAGTACTGACCTAAATAAGATATTTCACATAAAAGATGTTTACATGTAGTCCACAAGAGAAAATAATAGTTATATTTTAATAAAAAGAATTTATAAAAATTACATCCCCTTGATTTTTTTTTTTTTTTTTTTGATAGTTGTTCATGAGTCCCTTGTTTGTTCTGAACAGTTAAACTGCCTGCTGTTCTTCACAAATTCTTTGGGTTTTCAGCATTTTTGTGTATTTGAACTCTTTCCAACAATGACTGTACTGTATGATTATGATGAAAATATGATATTTAGGAAAAATAAGAAAAATGTAGGCACATCTCCATTCTGTTCAAAAGTTTTCACCCCCCGCTCTTAATACATGTTTTTTCCTTCTACAGCATCATTGAGCTTTTGAACCTTCTGTAATAGCTGCATATGAGTCCCTCAGTCGTCCTCGGTGTGAAAAGATGGATCTCAAAATCATACAGTCATTGTTGGAAAGGGAAAAATGCTGGAAAACCAAAGATCTGTGGGACCTGAAGGATTTTTCTGAAGAACAGCAGGCAGTTTAACTGTTCAGGACAAACAAGGGACTCATGAACAACTATCACTAAACAAAAAAACACAGCTGTGGATCATTCAGGTAACAAGACAATATTAAAAAAAGGAGATGTAAACTTTTGAACAGCCATTTTTTGTATGATCTCACCTTTGGGTAAAATAATGAACATTTTGCAGAATCTGAAAGGGGGGTGTAAACTTTTGACCTCAAGGTACAGTACATAACAAATTTTCTCTAGGAAAAAAAATCTCTCAACTAATGCTGTAAAATATAGTTGAGAGTCATTAGTACTGTATTACATATACATAATATTGATAGTTCAAAATTATTCAAACTCAAAATATAGAGTAAACATATAAAGAATATGCTATATGGTGCCTATATTTAGCAAAATGCTCCTCTCTACAGTTCATTTTCTAGCTGACTAACGAGTTTATGGTCACAGAATGTTTTTTTCGGAGGTAAATGTGACGTTACATGAACAGGATTTTTAACCTACCTCTTTTAACATACCTTGGATTCATGTTTATTTGCGGAGGATATGATTAAGTTCACTGCCGCTTCTGTAGAACTGAGGCATTAGGCTACTAGTGATCTGTCACTCCACATTAAACAGTGCCAAAATGGCATTTATTATTTGAATACTGTAATGAAATGGACAGAATTTGAATTCTGAGACTTTGTTTCATATCAAAAGTAACAACAACAAGCACAAAGCTTATTAAGATTAATCAGGAGATGCACCGTTCCATTCATTAACTGAAAACGGGCTAGACTAATCGATTCTTGGGATTTAAGAATCAATATTGTTTCGTAAAAAAAGAGAATTGATTAAAATTGAGAAATCGATATTTTTACCCAGCCCTAATATATATGTATGTATAACATGTGTTTATGTTCCTAAAACAAAATAAAGAACTGGTTTCTTGATCCTGTTATTTCATGATTCAAATTTAAGTCTTGAGTTGTGAACCCATTTTATGATGACTTTAATTATGCATAAGAACATTGGTGAACCTACAGCACAAATAGGAACCTCTGTGAGCCAAAAGCAGCTTCCAGACGCCTTTGAATGTTTTTATCCAACTTCCAGCCTGTCTGGGACTGGACTGTTGAGGTTGCTGTTGCCTTGTTTTTCTGGGCTTCAGGTAGAAATCTTTATTAATTTTTCCAAAAAAAGCTGCAATTTTCTTTGAGAGTTAAGAACAATCTAAAGTCGTTGGAAGAGGTGCTTCTGTTTTCCTTCTGAACAGATGGGTTAATATCCCAAGTGTTATAATGGGACAGTCGCCTGTTCTCAAATTGACCAATTTTGTCCATTTTCTTTATTTCCAGACTGGCACTTGAAAAGAATTCGCTTCTGTAAACAACATATTTTGAGTCGGAGTGACATCTGTTCATAAAATACCCCTTAATCAGATCATGAAAAGAACTGCTCTGCTTCATGACAGCGACAAATGAGTCTATTAAATGCAGATTTTGATATGTTTACCCAGGACGTTTGGCCTTGAGCTCTGCCTCATTTAAAAATCACTCGCTCTTTGTCTGGACTGTACGTCCACACGAAGATGAAACAAAACCGTTTAAAAACCCATCCGAGACGCGGGGCTGAAAAGCTCTTTTATTAATATAGGCTTTAGGCTGCGCTTTTGAATTGTGTTTGCTCAGATGATTATGAAGATTAAGCATAGCTTCTGAGATCCAGCGAAAACAAAGTGCAGATCCCCTTGATCGCCAACCGCAGGGCCGACTGCGACTATCGGCGTTTATGCACGATATAATTT
The DNA here is from genome assembly GCF_022985175.1 of Labeo rohita. NCBI lineage: Eukaryota > Metazoa > Chordata > Actinopteri > Cypriniformes > Cyprinidae > Labeo > Labeo rohita. The sequence continues at coordinate 7,427,306 of NC_066880.1, read as the reverse complement.
AAGAAAAGTTGCATGTGTGAGTGGTAGAGACCACCATCACTTTACAGCATCAAAGGTGACCATTGATCCCATTCATATTCTCATTTACATTGCATGACCTTTTTAATGAATCGTGCACGCAACATCTGTGCTGGATGCCTTTACCTGTCTCAAATACCTTTTTCTTGTTTTACCTAGATTTTTATCAGCCGTTTGCTACCTTACCTTCCAGGATCAACAAAAACACCCCTGATATTTAAAACATTGGGGCATTTTTTAAAAATGTTTGTAGAATATTTAATTCTAGATACATCTAATGATGGGTTTACCTTTGCGCATGCTGTAGTGATCTGTGATATCTGTATTCACCGTATTTCTTGCTTTTCAAGAAACATTTTTTATTATAATTATAATCAATATTTAAAACAGTTGAGTAATTTTTTTTTTTTGATGAATAGAAAGATCCACTGCAAGGTTGCTTTAAATTGATCAAAAATGATGATAAAGACATTTATAATGTTACAAAAGATTCCTATTTCAGTTAAAAGCTGTTCTTCGGAACTTTTTATTCATCAAACTAACCTGAAAAAAAAAAAATCTACTCAACATAGTAATAATAAAAATGTTTATCTGAAATATGTTTATATATATATAATATATATATTTGTATACATTTTTTTTTATATTATGCTATGCTATTTAAGTACATCAAGTTAAACTAAATAACATTTTTTCAAGAACTTTTTTTATATTTTATTTCAGATAAAGCTAATTTTATTTCAAATAACAAGTTTAAGTTAATTATAATAACCCTAGAATGTATATATTTTTGTGCATTATTTAAATTAATTTGCTTTTTTGTAGATAATCTGATTGTTCAGTTTTAGAATTTATTAATGTAACTAAATGATTACATTTTCTATTAATTTTATTTATAATAAATATATATACACTTTTCTAGATATTACATTTCCAATTTCCTCTCTATTTTTTTTTTTTTTTTGCTGAGGCATCCTGTGTGTGTTATCAGGGTTAACAGAAGACTGAAAGGGGTAATTGTGCACAAGTGACTACACAGGTGTCTTCATCCTCCAGACCCTCACTGACAGCTGGGGACAGGTCTCTTGTGCGTGTGTGTGTGTGTTTGTGGGTCAGGTTTTGCTTTCACATTCAGAGCCTCAGTGTGTCACTGTCTTTATGTAAATGCGGCTTAGATGGTTCAATAGATTCAAGAAAGCAAACACCAATCAAAATCCAAGATGCAAATAGATACAAGCAAAAAGACCAATTGAAATTCAAACATGACATCATTCTTAGAACATTCAGCATTTTAAATCTGACAAACAGCAGTGCAAAGGTTAGAATATAGCCTACATCCTTTGCCCAGATTCTTGCCCTGTTTTTTTTAGTTTGGACACCTAGCATTGGTGAAAGCCAGAGCCAATCTGCAGATTTTTGTCGGTTAGAGTAGGTTAATAGATTCTGCCAAAAAATTGCATACTGTGTGATGGGCACAACATCTCATTTTTTAGCTTCAGACTGTGATTCCATCCAGTTGGAGGATTTCAAGCATTTTTAATATTATGAGCTGGTTGTAGAAAACATATTGTTTTCATTTTGTCAAGCGTCTTCTAGTCACGAGAGTGTGCGTGAGTGTGTTGTGTTCGGAACGACTTTTGTAGTGTATTCCACCCCTAAGTCAGTTGAAACCAATTCAGATCTTTAATTTCAAAAGTGTGAAGTTAGCATCAACTGAAATAAGGCTGAAATGATCATTATCAAAACATCGATGTTTTAATTAAATTTGAAAAGATCAAGTCTAAATGTAAATCACTTGACTGAATTAATGATAAAAACATCCACTAATTAAATGTAATATTAAAAACGGTTTATTTAATGTAATCAGTAAGTGGCTTGAGGTATTTAAGAAGATTTTGTATCATGCATAGCATTGTAGATTTAGAGTGATGGGTGATTATTTTGACGTGTGGATTACTGCATGTGTTTAAGCGCTTATGGGCTCATTAGAGAGTTCTCAATTCTTAAATTCGACAGCTTTATATAGATGCTCTTGATTAGGATTGTGATGTGGTTGAGTAGAACAGCTGCAATAAAGTCTGTAAGAAACCCAACCTGTGGAATTTAATTTTGATGCGAGTCAGGTTAACACACTGTTCAAGTTCATAATGAACACTGTCAGATTTCAGCCTGACTGCAGAGTCTCGTTTTAAACAAACAAACGAAGTGGATCGACGGGTCTCGATGGAGCACCGAGGCCAGGGATGAAAACGAAAACAAACGAAAGCCAAGGAACGAGGGATTGCTGGAGAGCTGGTGGCTGTCGAGAGCCTTAAAGCGGGGAGACATTTGCAAGTGATAAACTGAGAGAGAGAGAAAGATAAAGGTTGGGTTAAAAATCCAATTCCTCCTCAAGAGGTTTCTGTGGTTGCCAGTGCACGCGGACCATCCAAATATCCATTTTGTCCATGTCTTGCAGTCTCCGTTTCCAGTGGTGCTCGACAAACGGACGTTAACCAGCCAAATTAGAAAAGCAAACTCCCGACAGGCTTATGCACAATCCAGAAAATAATAAACCCACAATGAGGACCATCTTCTGGGGGCCTTGGAGCGTCCTGCAACTGCCTGGCTTGGACGAGAGACTGAGATAAGCTAAGACAATGAGGCTGGATGGAGCAGGACAGATAGGACTGCATCCAACGGAGGATGAGGACTGCTGTCTGCTGCCATGGTCTTGAGCCTTTCTGGAGCCACAAAACACTCTGCATTTTGATTATTTTTCGTAATTTGATTTATGTAGCATTAGCTAAGAACTGAGTACCATAATTCTAGACTAATACACTTTGTGTGTAAGGAATAGTTCATCCAAAAATGAAAATTTGCTGAAAATTCTGCATCTAAGATGCAGATAAGTGAGTTTCTTTACATTTACATGCATTACATCATTTACTCACCAGTGGAGCCTCTGTAGTCAATGGATGCCGTCAGAATCAAGTTAAACAGCTGATTAAAACATCATGAAATAATCCACATGACACCAGAAGATCACCTGACAACTTGAACATGTAAAATCTGCATGTACAGTATAAACAAATTCATTGTTTAGACTTCTTGAACTTCAAACCATTGCTTCTGGCTAAAATTTCTAATGGAAAAGCAATCTTGTCTGGATCAGGAGAGAAATATGCACAGATCAAGCATTGTTTGCAAGCAAAAAAACAGTTCTAAACAAATATGTTGATGGATTTTGATGTGAGAGGACAAGAGATTTTTTTTTCTTACTGGAGAAACTGTTATTCTGGATTATGGCCAATTTTAGCCAGAAGCAATGGTTTTAAGTAAAAAAAAAAAAAAAATGTCATGCATTATTTCTTTTTCTTTTCTTTCTTTTTTTTTTTTTTTAACAAAAACTCAGCTTTTACTTAAAGAAGTTCACTTCTTTTACAAAAATTTACAGATAATTTACTCACCCCCTTGCCATCCAAGATGTCCATGTCTTTCTTTCTTTAGTCGTAAAGAAATTATGTTTCTTGAGGAAAACATTTCAGGAATGTTCTCCATCTTCTATGGTGCTTGCGAGTTTGAACTTCCAAAATGCAGTTTAAATGCAGCTTTAAAGGGCTGTGAACAATCTTATCTAGCGAAACGATAGATAAGAAATGGTTCTAAATCATCCTACATTGCTGTTTTGCCTTTTTTTTTTTTGTAAAGGGCGTTTGACCTTCTTTGCATGTTCACTTTGTAAACACTGGGTCGGTGCTTCTGAAGTCCACTATATGGAGAACATTCCTGAAATGTTTTCCTCAAGAAACATAATTTCTTTACGACTGAAGAAAGAAAGACATGAACATCTTGGGGTGAGTATCTGTAAATTTTTGTTCCGGAAGTAAACTTCTCCTTTAAATACATTAATTGATGGACTGGAGTGGTGTGGATTACTTGTGAATTATTTTGATGTTTTTTTCAGCAGTTTGAACTCTGATGGCACCCATTCACTGCAGAGAATCTATTTGTGAGCAAGAGACGTAATGCTAAATTTCCCCAAATCTGTTCTGATAAAGAAACAAACTCATCTACATCTTGGATGGCCTGAAGGCGAGTACATTTTAAGCAAATTTTTGGGTGATGCAAATAGAATCACAACCTGAGAATTGTTATTTTTACAAAACATTTTTTTTTTTTTATTAAAAATGTGATTTATAAAATTAATTTTTTAAATTAAATAAACAGAACTATAAAAGCATAATATCACTGATAATATTGCAAAGGAAAAATGAATGATTTTAAGTTTGCAAACAGGTTCACCCACCTTAAACTTTCAGAGCAAAAACCAACCTATTGATGGCTCTTTTATAGGTGGGATTTTAAAGCGTTTTAAAATTAAACAATTACACAGATCACCTTTAAATGGAGAAACACTGATTGAATTTCTTTATACTCTCACACTCTGACGCACACACACCATACAGACACAGCTTTAAATGGACTCTTAAAAGCTTGCCATCCAGTCAAATCACAAATTGGAAAACCCAGACCTGGAGGGAAATTACGTCATATTCTGCATGTTCACTACTTTGGCTGACTTATTGTCTTTGATCCATTAATATAAGAAACATTTTTGACATAACATTACTCTGAGCCAACAGGATGGTAAACATTTAAATGCACATTTAAACACATGAAATGTTTTAGAAAAGGCATTGTGTTATATGGTTCAAAATACAAAGACATCACCCACCCTCCACGTGCAAAAAAAGTGAAGGGAGGTGTTTAGTGAAGATTATTCAAAATAGTTAAACTGTATAGGTTTAATAAATAATTTTTAAAAATACACTTATTTTTATTCTTTTGATATTTTCTTCCAAATAATTGCAAAGGTATATAAGCAGCTAGTCTTTTTCTACATTAAATATGGCAAAAGAACTAATCTGATCTCCAACTCCAGACACAGTGGGTAATTCACAGTTCAACATCCAAATGCATAGTTCTAGAGTGGATCTCTTTAGCTTTCAGGTGTCTCTTCTAGGTCCTCTTACACTATGGTATATGGCTGTTTAAATTAAAAATATGGCTGAAGTCTGATTGGGTAAAAAAAATCAGTTCACAGTGTTCATAGCTTTCTGTACCTAACTTGAGTTGAGGATGTGGACTTTTACTTTTTTCCACAACCAAACTGGACCACTTTTAGGATTATCATAGTTTTGTTGCTGGTGAGGTCATAGTTAGATTGTTTCTCCCTTGTTTCAAAATCCAGGGTCTATTTCACTGTCTACTGTCAGTCATCCCATCCAAATTTCCTGCCTGTCATCTGGTAGAACTTCATGTTGAAAGGCCTGTAGAAGTCTCTAAGTCTTTGCACGACCTCAGGGTCAATGTTTGGATGGGTCCGCCCTTTGGTTTTACCCAGGCAATGGGGTTTGCTGCTGCCCTCTGCCTTTTTGAGACAAGGGAAGCCCTTGGTCTGGTTGAAGTAGAAGTGTTTGTCTGTGATGATCCTCTTGAGCCCCAAGAAGTCCTGCACGCGGCCCAGCTCTCCAGCCGGGTCGCTGATCAGCCGCTCTCCGCTCACGAACAGGATCTGGCTCATGGGGAAGAACTGCAGCCAGTTGTCCAGGTGTTTGGCGTAGATGCCGATCTGAATGGCGCTCCACGTGGTGTCGATCAACCCTGTAGTCCTGTTTTTAAACGTCAGGCTCTCAAAAGTAGGAATGTCAGGTTTCTTGGACAGCGTTTGCGTGTAGTCAGAGATTGCTCGCGTGACGGGGTCCCGGACCACCACGATCAGCTTGGTGTCGCGGGACATGGCGTAGATCCGGGCCGGAGCCTCGCGGGTCACAAAGTAGCTTGGTGTTTTCTCCATGGTGATCTGGCCCTCCAGGGTTTTAGGCATCAGGTCTCTGTACAGAAGAGAGAAAGATAAGTTGATGTAATTATAAATTATAATTTAACATTTTTGTTAAATGTTTTTGAAATAAGTCTCTTTATGCTCACCAATACTGCATTTATTGATCATAAATACAGTAAAAAACAATAATACTGTGAAATATTTTTACAATTTAAAAGAACTGTTTTCTATTTTAATATATTTTAAAATAGATATTAAGCATTTTGGTAGTTATCAGCATCTGTCTTTTTTTAAAACCGATTTGCTGAAAAAATCATTGAAAAGCATTTAAAGAAAGTTTTTTGTCAGAGCCCTTGTTATTCTTAATTTTGACATTAATTTTCATTTTTACACCAGATTGAGGTGCAGTTGAGGTCAAAAGTTTACATACACCTTGCAAAATCTGCAAAATGATAATTATTTTACTAAAATAAGATGGATTATACAAAATGCATGTTATTTTTTATTTAGTACTGACCTAAATAAAATACTTCACTTAAAAGAAGTCTACATATTAAAAAAATTTAATTCATAAAAATTATAAAAGTTTACATACGCTTGATTCTTAATACTGTGTTGTTACCTGAATGATCCACAGCTGTGTTTTTTTGTGTGTGTGTTTTGTTTATGAATCCCTTGTTTGTCCGGAACAGATAAACTGTTCAGAAAAATCCTTCAGGTCCCACAAATTCTTTGTTTTTTCAGCATTTTTCCAACAATGACTGTATGATTTTGAGGTCCATCTTTTCAAACTAAGGACAACTGAGGGACTCATATGCAGCTATTACAAAAGGTTCAAACGCTCACTGATGCTTCAAAAGGAAACACAATGCATTAAGAGCTGGGAGGGTAAAAAACTTTTGAATTTGAAGATCATGGTAAATTTAACTTATTTTGTCTTCTGGGAAACATGTAAGTACCTTCTGTAGCTTCTGAAGGGCAGAACTAAATTAAAAAAATATGATAGTTAGGCTAAATAAGAAAAAAATTACACGTCTTCATTTTGTTCAAAAGTTTTCACCCTGGCTCTTAATGCAGTATTTTTCTTTCTGGAGCATCAGTGAGTGTTTGAACCTTCTGTATTAGTTGCATATGAGTCCCTCAGTTGTCCTCAGTGTAAAAAGATGGATCTCAAAATCGTACAGTCATTGTGGGACCTGAATTCAACTAATATTTTCTCTATGTAAACATATTTTATGTGAAATACCCTGTTCAGGTAAGTACTTAATAAAAAATAACACGCATTTTGTAATTAACATCTATACGTGTATGCAAACATTTGACCACTGCTGTTCAGTTCAAAATCTGTAGTAATCGGCATCAGCCCTGAAAAACACGTATCGGTCCACCACTAGTTTAATTGGTAACCTGTAACTAAAGCTTTTTGCTCTCACTCCAAAACAGCATCCAACAACTCAGAGTTGTTCTCATTGTTGACCTCTGTTCATTTCTGAGAGGATGACTGCTTTTCTCAGAGGCTTTTAGTGCCAATCAAGGCTCCATTAGACCATCAAGCACTGACCCCAACATCACATGACCATAGACCATCTCTCCTATAATATAGGTTTCTTTTCTTTTGTAGCGGAGTTACTGACAAGACAAATTATTGAGCAAAACTGCAAAAAGACAGCGTATCTGACAAAAACTCCAAAATAAGTTTCTGCTCATGCCTGCTTTTAAGTCCACTATTAAGAAAAATAGCCGTTCATTTTGTTTCCATTACAAGCCAGTGGGGGCAGTTGTAATACTTTTCACGTGATTTTTCTCTTGTGCTTTGCATTCTAGCTCTGTCGTATCTTGAAGAGGAAGAAAAGAGTCTAATCTATTTGTCCAAGCCGCTCTCACTCTCTCTTCCCACTGCTCTCTAGTGCCTTCAGGACACTGACCTGAACCAAAGAGGATAAAAGCAGTGGATTAATGATTTACAGCACTCCACTCCACCATTTAGTGCCTCATAAGACCCGTTCGCTTCAAATTCAGTCCAAGTGCAGAATGCAGCCCTCAATTATTTATCTCCCTCCACTTGGGGGTTTAGGCCCTGACAAAATGGCCTCCCTCAACCCCGATGGCGGTTTATGGACCATAATGGCATTAGTGGGCCGGGGGTCAGCGGCTTTAGATAGCCCTTCGGGTCGCTCGGAAAAGGCCCTTATTTTTCATTGGCAATTGTGTTTCATGTCACATGCCACTGCAAATTCATGCCTCCTGATAAAAACAAGAGCCCAGTGACTTTCCAGCATGTGGCAGCGAGTGTTTATGTGCTGTGCAGCTGGGCCGTTTCGCTCAAGTGAACACCACAGGTTGCTGATTGAGTTGGGTTTGCAGCACTCCCACAGACGGAAGAAGTTTCTGGAGCACAAATTAAACTGCTGATGTAACATACAGCAAAACTTTCACATATTAGTTGCTTGTTTTTCCATGTAGCCGATTTTTTTTAAGTGACTTTCAGTATGCTTTTAACAGGATCAGCCCCCCAAAAGTAACCTCGGGTAAAGTGTCTTAAAAATGCTAGTTTATTTATTTATTTATTTTTTACCCAAATGCTGGGTTCAGCCTGTTGGGCCATTTTATTGGGATATTTTTAATACTTTTCACCTAGTTGCTGGGTAGTTTTTCTGCACTCTAAAAAATGCTGGGTTCAGCCTGTTGGGTCATTTTATTGGGTTATTTTTTATATTTTTAGACCCAGGTGCTGGGTAGTTTTTCTGCACTCTAAAAAATGATGGGTTATTATTCTTATTTTTTTTTTAACCCAAATGCTGGGTTCAGCTTTTTGGGTCATTTTATTGGGTTATTTTTAATACTTTTACCCAGTTGCTGGTTAGTTTTTCTGCACTCTAAAAAATGCTGGGTTCAGTCTGTTGGGTCATTTTATTGGGTTATTTTTAATATTTTTAGACCCAGGTGCTGGGTAGTTTTTCTGCACTCTAAAAAATGATGGGTTATTATTCTTATTTTTTTTTAACCCAAATGCTGGGTTCAGCTTGTTGGGTCATTTTATTGGGTTATTTTTAATAGTTTTACCCAGTTGCTGGTTAGTTTTCTGCACTCTAAAAAATGCAGGGTTCAGCCTGTTGGGTCATTTTATTGGGTTATTTTTAATATTTTATACCCAGGTGCTGGGTAGTTTTTCTGCACTCTAAAAAATGATGGGTTATTATTCTTATTCTTATTCTTCTTATTATTTTTACCCAAATGTTGGGTTCAGCTTGTTGGGTCATTTTAATGGGTTATTTTTAATACTTTTACCCAGTTGCTGGTTAGTTTTTCTGCACTCTAAAAAATGCTGGGTTCAGTCTGTTGGGTCATTTTATTGGGTTATTTTTAATATTTTTAGACCCAAGTGCTGGGTAGTTTTTCTGCACTCTAAAAAATGATGGGTTCAGTCTGTTGGGTCATTTTATTGGGTTATTTTTAATATTTTTAGACCCAGGTGCTGGGTAGTTTTTCTGCACTCTAAAAAATGCAGGGTTATTATTCTTATTTTTTTTTAACCCAAATGCTGGGTTCAGCTTGTTGGGTCATTTTATTGGGTTATTTTTAATAGTTTTACCCAGTTGCTGGTTAGTTTTCTGCACTCTAAAAAATGCAGGGTTCAGCCTGTTGGGTCATTTTATTGGGTTATTTTTAATACTTTTACCCAGTTGCTGGTTAGTTTTTCTGCACTCTAAAAAATGCTGGGTTCAGTCTGTTGGGTCATTTTATTGGGTTATTTTTAATATTTTTAGACCCAGGTGCTGGGTAGTTTTTCTGCACTCTAAAAAATGCAGGGTTATTATTCTTATTTTTTTTTTTTAACCCAAATGCTGGGTTCAGCTTGTTGGGTCATTTTATTGGGTTATTTTTAATAGTTTTACCCAGTTGCTGGTTAGTTTTCTGCACTCTAAAAAATGCAGGGTTCAGCCTGTTGGGTCATTTTATTGGGTTATTTTTAATATTTTATACCCAGGTGCTGGGTAGTTTTTCTGCACTCTAAAAAATGATGGGTTATTATTCTTATTCTTATTCTTCTTATTATTTTTACCCAAATGTTGGGTTCAGCTTGTTGGGTCATTTTAATGGGTTATTTTTAATACTTTTACCCAGTTGCTGGTTAGTTTTTCTGCACTCTAAAAAATGCTGGGTTCAGTCTGTTGGGTCATTTTATTGGGTTATTTTTAATATTTTTAGACCCAGGTGCTGGGTAGTTTTTCTGCACTCTAAAAAATGATGGGTTATTATTCTTATTTTTTTTTAACCCAAATGCTGGGTTCAGCTTGTTTGGTCATTTTATTGGGTTATTTTTAATACTTTTACCCAGTTGCTGGTTAGTTTTTCTGCACTCTAAAAAATGCTGGGTTCAGCCTGTTGGGTCATTTTATTGGGTTATTTTTAATAGTTTTACCCAGTTGCTGGGTAGTTTTTCTGCACTCTAAAAAAAGCTGGGTTCAGTCTGTTGGGTCATTTTATTTGGTTATTTTTAATATTTTATACCCAGGTGCTGGGTAGTTGTTCTGCACTCTAAAAAATGATGGGTTCTTATTCTTATTCTTATTCTTATTCTTATTATTTTTACCCAAATGTTGGGTTCAGCTTGTTGGGTCATTTTAATGGGTTATTTTTAATACTTTTACCCAGTTGCTGGGTAGTTTTTCTGCACTCTAAAAAATGATGGGTTATTATTATTATTTTTTTAAACCCAGCTAGTTGGGTCATTTTATTGGGTTATTTTTAATACTTTTTACCCAGGTGTTGGGTAGTGCTGGGTTATTTTTGTTATAACCCAAATGCTGGGTTCAACTTCTTGGGTCATTTTATTTGGTTATTTTGTAATTTGTTTACCCAGGTGCGGGGTAGTTTTTCTGCGCTCTAAAAAAATGCTGTTTTTTTTAACCCAAATGCTGGGTTTAGCTTTTTGGTTAATTTTATTGGGTTTTTTAAAATATTAAATAGGCTTAGATTTCGGTGACACACCAGCATGAGAATTAGCACTATTTTGATGAAAAGTGATTACGGAGAATTTTAATCAGATAATTACAGATACTTTTTAAACGATAATTGACTTAAATAAAACAACCCAGCATGCTGGGTAAAAACATTTAACCCAACCAGCTGGGTCAAAATATTTACCCAGTGCTGTGTTGCCAAATAACCCAAGTTGAGTTGTTTTTAACCCAGCATTTTTTAGAATGTGCAAATTGGTAAATATATACACGAACGCACAATTTACATTGCGTATTATGACAGGTTTATTGACCTACATAAATTTACTACTAAATATTTCTAAATATGCCAGTACATTCTAAAACCAAAAGACAAATGTGTAAAATATATAATTCATGGGGTGTTCTAAAGAATTAAACACATTTTTAAAAAAAACAAAGGCAATGTGAGCTCCACCTGTGAGCTTGTAGGTCCATCAGGGACAAACTACGTCCAGGCCAAAATGCACAACATTGCCTCTTTTATAAAATTGACATGAGCTTGGCCCAAAGTTGCCATTCATATTTAATAAGTTGCATCTTCTTGTTGTCAAGGCAAAATAGTTGTGCTGTGTTTTGACAAAGAGCCTAAAGGAAAGTCCAGGTACCACCATCCCACAAATTAGTTACATAAATAGTAAAGTTATATATATATATACTTGAGTTTAATTCTTTCATTATATGGAAAAGAAGGGTTTAGGATGCAGTAACCCTTTAAATATGGGTACAAAAAGACAGGAATCTTCTTTTGGGATGCAACTGTTGTTTGAAATAGACCAGCAGTCAGGATAAATCTTCTTTCTGTCACAGCACAAGGCCATTTCTCAGACATCGCATCCCGTAGAGAGTTTAAAAGTTAAACAAACTCTTGTGTGCTTGTAAGTCTCAAACGCTATCAGCGAGAGAGAGGGAATTCAAGGGAGATCTGGGAAGACAGAGCGAAAGAGAAAAGAGAACATATGATGGACAGCTTTCACAGCTTCACCGTTCTCTGAGGGACAGTATAAAAGGGAGGGTGCTAGTGAAAGAATATTTTCCTCCATTCCTTGGCAAGGGAAAGTGAAGCTTTCTCTAACAGATGTTTATTGGCAGCGCAAATGATGTAACACTTGAAGTAGCTTTGCCTCTGAGCACAAATGATTTACGGTCCTTTCAGAGCAATGTTTGATGTCTTCTTCACGCTGTAAGAATATGACTCCCTGTACACACATTCAGCCATTTAATACAGGCAGAAAGCCTCAGCCATTAAACACATCCGGTTCATTGCAGGGTCCGACACGTAGTGATCCAACTGAAGAATGTCAGCCAAGTGTTTGTTTCATATTCAGACAATGTGCTTTAAGGGACAGTTTGGCACAAAAATGAAATTCTGTTATCATTTACTTCAAATCTACATATATTTCTACTGTGAAACACAAAAACACATTTTGAATAATGTCCTATTAAATGCAGTTATATGAAAAACAATGCAAAATGGATGATAAAAGTATTATGGCATACTAATACTATTATACTTCCTAAGAGATGATTTAATTGCTTGAGTCAAATCTTTTTAAATAATCGCTTAATCTGCTTCACATAACCGTGTGAATCATTCATTCAGACTGTTTACTAAAATGAAAACAAAACAAATTAAATCAAATCAAATGTAGTATAACTTGGTGTACCAAAATAGCTAAAACTAAAACTGAAATAAAATTAATATAAACATTATAGACCAAAAAAAAAAAAAAAAAAACCAAAAAACTACTAGAAATGACAAACATAAAACAACATTTAATTTTATTTAATTTATTGAATTAATTTGGTGTACTAAAATAGCTAAAACTAAAGGTGAAATGAAATGAATATAAACAATATAGACAGAAAAAACTACAGAAAATGACAAAAACAAAATAAAATAAACTTCTGTTTAATTTGGTGTACTAAAATAGCTAAAACTAATAAATAATAAATAATAATAAATAAAATTAATGAACAATATAGATAAAAACTAATAAAAATGACAAAAACTAAATAAAATAAAATTATAAAATAAAGTTGGTAAAATAGCTTAAACTAAAACTGAAATAAAATGTATATAAACAATACAGACAAAAAACTATAAAAATGACACAAACTAAATAAAATAAAATAAGATTTAGTTTAATTTGGTGTACTAAAATAGCTAAAACCAAAACTGAAATAAAATTAATATAAACAATATAGACAAAACAAATAAATAAACAAACAAACTAATAAAAAAATAGTTTAATATGGTGTACTAAAATACCTAAACTAAAACTGAAACAAAAATAATCTAAACAATATAGACAAGAAACTATTAAAAAAATGACAAAAACTAAATAAAATAAAGTTTAGTTTACCTTGGTGTACTAAAATAGTTAAAACTAAAAACTGAAATTAAATTAATATAAACAATATAGAAAAAAACAAGCAAAAAACAAACAAAAATTGACAAAAAATACTAAATAAAATAAAATTTTGTTTAATTTGGTGTACTAAAATAGCTCAAACTAAAACTGAAAAAATAAATAAATAAATAAATAAAAAAACAATAGACAAAAAAACAAACAAAAATAAAATATATATATTTTTTATTTGGTGTATTAAATATAGCTAAAAATAAAACTAAAATAAGATTATTATAAACAATATTGACAAAAAATACTGAATAAAATAAAATAAAATTTAGGTTAAATTATTCTACTAAAATAGCAAAAGCTGAAATAAAATTAATACAACAAACAATATCAACAATAAAAAAAAAAAAAAACAAAAAAAAAAAAAACCTTTTATTAAAACTAAAATGGAAAATATAAAATAAAATGTGATTTAAAATATAAGTAAAAACTGTATGTATATATTGGATCTTGATGTGAAATGCATGCCCAAAATCAAAATAATTAAAAAAACAACATTTTCATAGTCATATATTAAAGCCTTCATGAAAAATGTAGATCGAAATAGCTTAAAAAATATTTTGAAAACCCACTATGGCAGATTACACAAATGCAGTCAACCTTTTCTTAAAGCATTCTGCTCCATTTGTGTTTAATGCAAATGAACTGCCGCCAAGCATCTCTCTTCATATCGGAGCAGATTTACGTCTTCCTGTTGTAGCGCAAGTGTGGCGCACAGGGACAGACAGGGGGCACGGCGAGTCAAATGGCCGGTAATCGCAAAAAAGCACAAGGGTACAGGTAGATGGATTAGATTCATGTCTCCCCGTAGAGAAGTAAAACACCCATAAATATCTCCCACCACTCCACGCTGGCAGCCATAGCAGATAATTGTCATCTAATTGGCTCAATATTTCCAGCCTTTGGCCAGACAGTCTTTCTCTCATGCTTTCTCTTTTTCTCACCGCTCCAGCAGAGGTCAAAAGAGTGTGTCTGTGATTTACAACGACCGCCACAGTCTGTGAGTCTGTGTGTTTTGAAACAACATGAATTAACTACAACTGTCTGACTCTGTGCCCCCGTCAGGCGGTGCTTTCGAAGCTGCGATGGTTCACCTGTCCTGAAGTGCAGTCTCTGACGGTTATGCGAGAGCTAATCACCGCTGACGGACAGCAGAGCAGGTGAGTGCTGGAAATCATACGTGCTGTTTCCACTCTGAGATCACTCAACCATCAAGAAGACTCTTGCTGTTGAGAAAAGCCACAGCAAAAGCATCGCAAGCTGTAATCGTGTGTGAGCTTTTGTTATTTGTCATCTGCACAGTTTAGTGCCAGACAAGTGTAGATAGTCTTTTGTCATCGATTTTAGTGTTTCTCACCTCACTTTTCAACTAATATCATGTCATACATTCAAGACGAAGAGTGACATCTGAGTAAGAGAGTGTGCGTTTTGCTGTAAAAACAAACTGTTGTAGCCATGCAGAAGTCGTTGTATCATTACCGTTTAACACTTGATTCTGACTGGTCAATCACAGCATTCTGCAGTCAAGTACTTGTATATAATGACTGATAAATGACATTATTGCATTACTTAGTCAGACTAAGCGGGACTTGTCACAGCACTTACATATGATTGCTCTTTTGTTGGTTTGATTGCTTCTTTTGTCCTCAAATTGTCCTCAAATTGCTTTGGATAAAAGCTAAATTACAAAATGTAAATAATGTAAATAATTGACCATTATCTCCTACATAACCATACTAGTTTTTATTTGCATTATTTGCATCTGCTAAAATAATTGTAATTAAATCAATATTTCAATATTTATCCACTTATTTGCTAAAAAGCTTTCTATTATTTGCAAAACTGTTACAAGACCACTTCGTACCAGGGTCCATGTCACTATTATTTAAAAATATATTAATATATAATATATTAAAAAAGATGTTTTTATTTTGATTATTTAAATTGAAAATATTGCATTTATTTTTTAACAAAGTTAAATGATTAAACATTATTTAACGAATGATTTAAATTAAAGTTGCTAAGCAATATTGAAAAATAATAAGATAAATAATAAAATGTATAAATAATAATAAATCATAAAATATTTTATGACAAGTAATACATTTATTTATTTATTTATTTACATTTTTACATTTACAGTTTTTTAAATAAAAAAAACATTTTCTTTTACATTTTACATTTTGCTTATAAATATATATATTTTAAAAATATACATTAAATTATAAATTATAATAAGTAAAATAAATAATAAAATGCAGAAGTAATTAAATTTTTTTAAAAATATTTTAGGATAAAAAATTTAACTTTTTTTTTTTTACACTTTTTACATTTGCACTTTTTAAATAAAAAACATTTTCTTTTACTTTTTAAGTTTAGCTTATATAAATATATATTATTTAAATTATAAAATGCATTAGTAAAACTAAATCAAAATATTTTATGTAATTTATTATGTCATTTATATTATGTAATTTTTTTAAGTTTTTACATTTTACACTTTTTAAAATAATATATTATTTAAATTATAAAATGCATTAGTAATACTAAATCAAAATATTTTATGCAATTTATTATGTAATTTATTTTATGTAATTTTTTACACTTTTCAAAATATAAAAAACATATTTCTTTTACTTTTCAAATTTATCTTATATAAATGTATATTATTTATTTAAATATATACATTAAATTATAAATTGTAATAAATAAATAATAAAATGCATAAGTAATAATAAATCAGAATATTTTATGATAAATAAGGATAGAATTTTTACAACAAAAAATAGCAGATTTTCTTTTACTTTTTAAATTTAGCTTACATAAATGTATATTATTTAAATATATACATTAAATTGTAATTAATAACATAAATAATAAAATGCATAAGTAATAATAAAAATAGTAAAAGTTTTACACTTTTTACATTTGCAATTTTTTAAATTAAAAATGTAAAAAAGCATATTTTTTATTACATGTATACATGTTTTAGCTTATATAAATATATATTATTTAAATAAATACATTAAATTATAAATTATAATAAAATAAATAATAAAATGCTTAAGTAAAAAACATTACACTTTTTACATTAATAAAAAAAAAGAATATTTACAGTAAATTATAATAAATAAATGATGAAGAATAAAATAGAACAACCCGTTCAAAAATAAGGTAATTCAATCTGAGTTTAGGAAAGTGCAAAATTAGCAAAAAGCGATGGAATTCAAACTCTAGGATTTATAGCTGCAGGCCACGCAGGGAAATCTGCAGAAAGGTTTACTATATTTCATTTCATAACGCGAATAAACTGGACAAAACTGCAGGGACATATTTCTCATTGAGACTAAATATGGGAGATGAAATTTTAAACAAATAGCTCATTTCATGACATGTTCAAGAATCCACACACACAAAGGCTTTCACTGGTACCTTATGGTATTAATTCAGTCAGTGATTTAAACTCCTGCCATAATCCAATAAAATCTAATTTAGGCATTCAAGCAGAGTTTCCAGACCTGACAAACACACACACACACGCTCACTGTACTTTATGCAAACCACAGTCAAACTGGGCCAGTGCAGGGGAAAATGTACACCGATAAAAATAAAAAAAAATTCACTGCAAGCCGCTCCACAAGCCGGAAATTCACTTAGTATATCTACAAAAAAATACTAAGTTGAATGCTATTTATTCAACCTTATTTTGAACAAATAAATCTTTCGACGGGAAGTGCGGTTGGCTGTTGTTGTGGTGTGTTGCAGGTGTTTTTTCCATTTCTTTTTTCCCTTTCTATAGCAACCGCCTTTGCACAATTTAGTAAAAATTTTATAGAGCTAGCTTTACAGTCTGTTCTTATAAATATATCAGCAGCATTTTAAGCACAGCACAGCTTCCTCTGTCGCTCTCTCTGTCCACGTAACTCCCAAGTTTATTGTGTAAGAGAAGAAAAATAAGCAGTATCTCTGTGGCAACCTTCTTGTGAATAATTCACCCTCTCGAACTGCAGAGAAAGATGGGCTGGAATGAAAGACAGAGAGAAAACACACAGAGGATGAACATGCTTTTACATTCCACACACAGATACCCAGAACCTCGTCTTCCCCTTCTTATGGCCTTCTGTTACGAGATGGGAAACTTTAATGTTGCATTTGCTTTGAGGGAAAACCCTGACCGCTCCTCTGATCCTCTTGGCAGCTAAACTGGGCTGTGGATTGAAAAGTGAATGCTTGAAATGAGCTGAGTGTGGCTGAAGACATTTGTGGATTTATAGTCTTGATCCCCCACCCCGCTGCCGTCGCAGAAACACACGGGTTACTAGAGAAGCAGTTCACGCATTAGTGTGAGTGTGTGCCACTGAAGAACTGTCGGTGTGTGTGTGTGTGTGGGGTTATATTCAGGTTAGCGTTCTAATATACTGCTCATACTATTGCTGTAGTATATAGCATGCATACTCTGTAAAGTATGTATAGAATATCCTACATTTTCTAAAATGAGTAGCATACATCACTGTTTGGTATACTGTATGCTTCACTTTGAGTGGTCAAATAAATTACAGCTATAATTTTTAACTTTTAGCGACTGAAACTTCTTGTGTGCAACTATGAAAAAATATTTAGGAGCACCATGTGCAACCTGATCAGCATATCTGTGTTTGCGCTAAAGGGGAGCTTCAAACGTTTCTACATGTTTTTGCAACATTGAGTAATGTATCACAGACATGTTTCACAAGTGTAGAGAGAGTGTAAATGAGAGATTCATTGATTATAATGGAACTAAGATGAGTGACAGCTTTTAATGATTTTTAAAGAGTTTGTAAATGAGATATTGATTTAATGCCACGGTTAAATAAACAAGAAGTTAATATTAAGTGACTTACATTGTCTGACTTTAACACTATTGCCTGATTTTGCTCTATTTCGTTGTGAAAAAATAGTCTGAAACAAGTCACAATTGAGCCGCTGCGCATCTCCATTCATACACA
Organism: Labeo rohita; assembly: GCF_022985175.1. Lineage (NCBI taxonomy): Eukaryota > Metazoa > Chordata > Actinopteri > Cypriniformes > Cyprinidae > Labeo > Labeo rohita. The sequence goes on along the minus strand of NC_066880.1, from coordinate 7,409,056 downwards.
GCAGTGTTTCATTTATGAACGAATGTGCGTTTTGTCAATAAATCAATTACCCACTCATAAAGAGAGTAATTTGCTTTATTCCTGAATGAATCAGCTGTTCGAACAAATCAAATGAATGAATGATTCAGTAATTAAGTGACTTGCCACCACCTGGCAGTTTTAGTTTCATTTTTAAAGTATCTTTTCAGTTATTTAAATCATTTAATATTTCTATATTCAGAATTTTAGATTTAAAACATTAATCTCAGCATGAATTTATGAATTTGATTGCACTCATGCCACCTCTAAGCCTCGTTAAACATATGAAAATACACCTACAAGCCACTTCTGTGTTCTTCTGTGCCACCTCTGTTGTACAAATTCATTTTGTTAATACTGATTACATTTGATTGGTAATTTATTCTTATTCTACTTGTTCTAAAATTAGAAATTTTAATAAGGTTATAAAATATAATTTTTTAAAAAATTGACATAAAAAATGACATACCTTTAATAAAGTGCCATTAGAAAGGTAAAAACAAAATTCCCCTCTAAATCACTTTAAGGAGTCAAATATCTCTTTTTCCAAACTGCGACAAACGCTAGTCTCCCTTCTCTGCAAAATGTGATACATAATCACCTTGGGAAGGCTAATTTTTTATCAGATTTTCTGATTATTGATTAGAAGGTGCTCTTGAAATTTTGATTGTGCTCCTAAATTTTGTAAGTTAAGAAAACAAGTGCTCCTAAAAACAAAAGTAAGCACAGAGCCTTGATGTGTGTGTATTTATAAACACACTTTTATTTTGAATACGATTAGTTGCAATTAATCGATTTGATTTTTTTTTGTCTCAGTGTGATTGCCCTTCATGTATATATATATATATAAATATATAAATAAATATGTATTCAAATGAAAATGGTTTCATATATATATATATATATATATATATATATATATTTAAACAACTTTCACTCAGTAATTTCACAAATAATTACAAAGAAATTACAAGTAACACATTGAATTGTATGTGAAATGTAAATTTTTAAGTAGAATGATTTGTTAAAACGTACTCCAATAATCTTTGTTTTGTTTACAACTATATATATATATGAAGAGTTTGGTTCCAAAACACGATAAATGCCATTTTTTTATAAAATTTAGTTCTTGCCAAAATCAGTATTGCATCTAGTCGGTATTGAAAAGGCAGTTTTTAATTTTACGGAAAAAATGTGATTATTCTGTCATGTTTTCTCCCTATTTTTCCAAAAAGTGACAAACGCCAGTCTCCCTTCTCTGCAAAATGTGATACATAATCACCTCGTAATGGGAAGGCTATTTTTTGATCAGATTTTTTGATTATTGATTAGAAGGTGCTCCTAAAATTTTGACTGTGCTCCTAAATTTTTTAAGTTAGAAGCACAAGTGCTCATAAAAAGAGAAGTAAGCGTAGAGTGCTGATGGATTTATTGTATTTTGGGGGGAAAAAATAATCAATTTTTATAGTAAATCTCTGAAAATTCAAATCTGGGTTTAAATTTTTAATGTTTATTATAACCTAAAGATGCTATGTGAAAGTTTGAAACAGAAAATAGTGGTTTTCATCTAGCCACTTCCTTGGTAAAGAAAGCACATTTTTACTTAAATAATCAAAATGGATTTGTAGTGTTTTGGAACCAAACTCTTCATATGCATGTAGGTATGTATGTATGTATGTATGTATGTATATATATATATATACATATATACACTACCGTTCAAAAGTTTGGGGTCAGTACATTTTTACTGTTTCTTTTCTTTTTTTTTTTTTTTTTTAAGAAATTAATACTTTTATTCACCAAGGATGTATTAAGTTAATAATTAAAAGTTTATTAAAAGTTAATAATAAATAATTTACATTGTTATAAAATATTTATATTTTGAATAAACACTGTACTTTTTAAACTTGTTATTCATGAAAGAATCCTGAAAAAAAAAAAAAAAAAAAAATCACAGGTTCCAAAAAATATTTGGCAGCACAACTGTTGATATTATCCAACATTGATCATTCTAATAATAAATCCGCATATTAGAATGATTTCTGAAGGATCATGTGACACTTAAGACTGGAGTAACAGCTGATAAAAATTCAGCTTTTCATCACAGGAATAAATTCTATTTTAAAGTATGTTAAAATAAAAAACATTATTTTATATTGTAAAAACATTTTGCAATATTACTGGGGTTTTTTTCTATATTTTTAATCAAATAAATGCAGCCTTGATTTACTGACCCCAAACTTTTGAACGGTAGTGTATATATATATATAAACTATATATATAGAGATAGTACATTTATGTATATCATGTCCTACTATTTTTAAAGTGCTTATTAAGTGACCTTAGTATTGCAATGGTTTCTACACCCCTGGTCAATATGTCAAATGAGATGCAAACTGAATTTTTGCATTTGTGTATCCAATTGTGGCTGTGGTGACCGGGTATGTGCATACAGTGTGTGTGTGTGTGTGTGTGTGTGTGTTGTAGGCTGATGCTAAGGGCTTTAGTGTAAGTTTGAAACTATACATGGCATCTGCATTACTTTTTAATGTCTTTCTGACCCACTTGTTTCTGAGTTGCAGTGACTCACAGACGCCACATACAGTGACAAGAGTACTTCTAAATATGTTAAGGCCTATTTCTCTCTCTCTTTACATTTTTCACGAAGTCTTATCTTTTTCTCCTTGTCTTACACATTCTTCCTCAGCAAATTCAAGAGGATATCAAGAGCTTGAGAGTGACAAGACACCTAAACTTAATGCCAGGCTCATTTTTAAGGCTTATCTGTATTACCTGAAGATCAGCTTAATGCTCTAACAACTTTGGTTCTTCCAACACCTCCATGTAGAAACGTAACTAGAACAGTTTTTTGGGGTAAATCTGCATCTGTGAGGTACACAGTGTTTTATTTAATCTCAGTTTCACTTGCTGTACTCCAGATGTTTATTAAGAGTCAGCACTGAGTAGTTTATGAAAAAAATAATGGCTGTGTGTTCGATTGCTGAGCTGTGCAGAGATTAGTTAGCTTTAAACGGCCTATTCTTCAGTATATCCTCTTGCATTTAAGCCCTAAGAGGCAATGATTTTGTGCCAGGTTCATTCTTTCTGCCAGGCGTGGATACGATCCCTTAGGAGGAAGCTGGGGACGATTAGACGTCTGTTACTCCAGACCTATTAAAAATCCCTCGGTAAGGAAAAAAATAACAAAGAAACTTGACCTCTGCAAAACAACAATCACTCCATCAGCAGCAACAGCCTGCTTGATTTCACAGTGCTTACTAAAGTTATACAGTATATTGGATCTTTAACTCCTTAACTTTAATAATGAGGTCCAGGTGTGTATGTATAAACTGAGAGTGAAAATATTAATTGCTATATCTAAATAATATCTAAATATAATTATAGAACAGATGTCTTAAAGTGGAAATGTCTCTGTTTTGGCTTAGTGACTTGGACTTGGAATGAACATTGGGATTATTTTGCTGGAGCAGAATATCTTGGACTGAAAGGTCAGTTCCTTGTTGTACTAGAATCGCTGTATTATGTCGACCTCTGGAAAAATCTATAAAGATTGTCTGTCCTGGCTCCAAACAGAAGGCCTTAAGTTCACTGCTTCCGTTGAGTTATTGTTTTGTACATGCAGCTCAATAACTATTAACCTCAACTTGTGCACTGTAATCGGCCACAATAGTATTCTCCGCAGTTCCAAACAGGGTTATTATAGGTTAGAATTCAGTTTTTATTTTAAGTTCAGTTTGCCCTTTCAGTGAAGTGTAGTTTTGCGTGTGTTTATACTCCAGAACTTTTTTGTGTGTGTGCTTTATAGTTTTAGTATTTTTGTACTTACTGTTAAATTACCCTAGTAAAAAAGTAATAGATTTAATATGCATTTATTTTATACTAAGTGTAGTTTAAGGCTATTAACATATTTGCTGACATATCGCTTAAAACTGACTGATATGGAAATTGTAATAAATTTTAATTGAAGTACTACTTATGCACAATGCACATTTTTTAATACTAAGCCTAAAACATGTTTTAATGTCACTATTGATGAGGACTGTATGATTTTTAAATAATATTTATAGTATACTTGCATTAGTTCCACTTTAGCACAATTAGTTGGAAAATACTTGGACTTCCGCACAATTAAAGTCCATTAAGTGCAAAATTAGTTGTTCCAGTTTAGTATACTAGATGTACAGCTGCAGGGTGTTTTAAATAAATACATAATATTTAAATGTATTTGTAGTATACTTAGCATAAATAAATGTATTTTAAATACATTTTAGTATACTTATTTTTCAGTAGGGGATACAGTAAAATTCAAATATAATTTGTATTTTTACCTTTATATTCTTGTTCAAAAACTTTAATTAGTAGCATTACAATCACTAACATTAATACCCTACACTGTAAAAAATAAAAAACACAATTTGTTGAATCAGCTTAAAATAATTTTTTTACCCTGCTGCCTTAAAATTTTAAGTTCAGTCAACTCAAATAAGTTTAGTCAACTCGAAATGTTAAGTAGTACTAAGTAACAACTTAGATATTTGTGTTTGCTAAACTTAACAGAGGGGTAATTAACCCAGCTGCCTTAATATTTTAAGTTGATTCAACTCAAATATAGTTGAAATTTAACATTTCAAGTTGAATAAACTTTTTTTGAGTTGACTGAACTTAAAATTTTAAAGCAGCCAGGTTACAAATTATTTTAAGTTGACTCAACAAATTGTTTTTTTACCGTGTAGTAAAAAATGAAAAAAACAACAACAACAACAACAAAACAACAACAACAAAAAAACTCTGCCATAATTTATTTAAAATACATTTATTTCATACTAGTTATACTTCAAAATCAGTAACTTTATTTGGAGTGTTTCTTTATGCACAATGTATGTTTCTTAATATTATGCCTAAAATGTGTTTTAATATCACTATAATATAAAATAATAAGTATTGTATGATCTCTGTATTATATCAGTCTTTAAATGCAAGATATTTAAAGTGTACTTAAAGTATACTTGCAATAGTTCCACTTAAATATATAAAGTATATCTTATAAAGTATATATGAAGTATGTCTTTAATTGGACCTCAGCATTACTTGCACACATTTAAAGTGCATTAAGTACAATTGCAGAGTATTTTTATTAAGCAGATAAATATGTATATGTATGTGTAGTATATTTAGCAAATTTTAAATCTGTTTTAGTGTGTGTTTCAAATACATTTTAGTATTTAATTAATTTAATTAATTTATTTTTGTATATTTATAGTAGTAACTTTATGGATTCATGAAAATCATTTTAATTCATTTGTTTTCAAGTTATATATTTTTATTTGTATTTTAATGTTTTTTTGTTTTGTTTGTTTTAACTACATTACCACTGGTTGCAAACAATCTTGTGTTATTTTCATGTTTAATGAAGGTAAGTTAAATTTGAAACTTCAGTCTTAAAACAATTTTTAGCCACAATTTTTGCTGCTTTTTGGAATTCTGCATTTTTTTTTAAATTCATTTTCCCACATTTTTGTTAACTTTTGTTTGCATTTTAATGTTTTAATTGTGTTTTTGTTTACAATATTAGCTAGGGAAGCACAGAAATGAAAATTCTGGATGCACTTGGCTGAAAACGGCTTTTTAATAATTATTTATTATTTTACTGCATAATATAAAATATATTTTTTAATTTATCTCTAATTTTAATGATACTGAATTAAAAAAAAATACCACTGACATTTACCACCATACAACCTTTAAATATTTATTGAAAGTACAACAATAAAACTGGACAAAAAATATATTAATATTAAATATCAATATATTACTTTTATTCAGTTTTTACAGTAGCACTATTGCAAACAGAAACAAGTATACTATCACTGCATTATTATTATTTTTTTTATGACATTTCTGACTGATAATTTTCAACAGCCGAAAATTTGGTGCATCTGTATCTGTATGAACACTGGTTCCAAACAATGACTGTGAGAATGTAGAAAAGGCTTTGAAATGACAGTGTTACATACTAGGCCTGCTATACAATATGAACTGTTCTACTGTGAATGGTGTGCTATACACTAAACTTTGATTTAATTAGCAAAAATACATTCACAAATTCCCACATACTTGCTTCTTGTTATTCTACCCTTGCACCGAAACCATGCGGAACCAGAAACACACATGCTGTGACCACATTATGTTCTTGTGTATCTGTACAGCTGAGGTGATCAAAACCCAACACATATGGCAGCCATGCTGCGGTGATGCTCGTTGTATCATTAGTCTGGCACTCCTACAGTGAAATCTGCAGGTTCTTGCTTCTTTTGAATGACTTTCAGACCTCTAGTACGCTCACATATGTTCTCTATTACAACAGAGGCTCAGAGGATTCGCTCCACATGTCAGAGTTCTTCCTGTTAGTTGCGACGCTGTGGGTGAGAGACCTGCGCCGACTGCTAGTTCAAGTTGTGCTCGAGGCACTACTGTGAAGTTTTGCTTGGTATTTTACCCCTTCTGTGTTCTTCAGGAGGGCTCTAATATCATTGCCGGTGGGTTTTGACCCTTTTTTCTGTAGATACAGTATGTAAAGAATCAGACTCTTTCTTTATAAGAGTTCCAGCTCTAAATTCTGATTCTAAGCTTAGCTTACAAACTTCTTTGCAAGCTTCTTTCTTGATGTTTTTGATTTAAATAAAGTACCCTTAAGCAGAAATGAAACGACCAAATAATAATTTAATATTTTGAAGCCATACAGTAGTTTTCTGTGAAGTACAGACCTAAATTTATGTCATTATTCACTGGTAATATTGGCTTCCAGGTCTATGATATTCTGGCGCCTAAATAAAAAAAAAAAGGATAAAAATAATAGTGATGTTTTCTAAAACGTGTGGATACGTACTTCAAAAATTCACCCAAAAATTCTGATGCCAAAAAAGCAAACAAACAAACAAAGAATGAAAATAATAGTGATGTTTTCTAAAATATGTACTTAAAAAATTCATTCTGGCCTGAAAAAATTGAAATAATAGTGATGTTTTCTAAAACATACATGGATACATGCTTTAAAAAATGTAAAAAAAAAAAAAAATTCTGCCACCTAAAAAAAAAAAAGCGAAAATAATAGTGATGTTTTGTAAAACATAAATGATACATACTTCAAAAATTCACCCAGAAATTTTGGTGTCTTACAAAAAAAAAAAAAAAAATAAGTGTGAGATTTTCTAAAAATAGTGAGATGATGGATATGTTATGGATATGAACAATGGATATGTTTATCAAAAATTCAACAAAAAATTCTGGTTCCAAAAAAACTAACTAAACAAAACATACATGGATACATGCTTCAAAAATTCTGCTGCCGAAAAAAAAAAAAAACAAAGAACCAAAATAATAGTGAAAAAAATTCACCCAAAAATTCTGGTGCTTTTAAAAAAATAAATAATAATAGTGAGGTTGCATAGTGCATGGATACGTACTTCAAAAATTCACCTAAAAAATTACACAGACCTAAATTTATGTCATTATTCACTGATAATATTGACTTCCAGTGAGCTGTTAACCATTGTGAATGATTGTGAACCACTGAATCATTCAGGCTGTTTTTGTGAACTGAATCAACTGAAGAATGATTTGTTCATGAACTTTACATTTACATTGTTTCCTACAATTTTGGCCTTTACTTGCAGTATCGTATGGCTTCTAAAAACTAATGAAAAATGTATATGATTTTTTATGAGTTCTTTTTGAAGTTTGAAAGCTTTGCACCCCATTGTAATTGCATGGAAAAGCCTTCTTTATAGATTTTCGTTCTCATAACTTTCTCTCTTTTATATTTCACACAAGAAAGAAAATCATACAGGTTTTGAACGACATTAGGGTGAGTAAATGATGACAGAATTTTTATTTTTGCTTGAACTATTCCTTTAATCTACAGTCGACAATTAGGAAAGAGTAGCCATGTAGAAAATTAGTTTCAATGCAAAGACCACTCCCGCTTTGTATCCCGAACATCACGAACCAAACTTGCGAAAAGGTTATTTCGCCATTTCTAGTCCCTGTTCTGAGAGGAAGACCACTGGAGACGGAGCAGCGTTCTCCCAAAGAGAGAAAATCATCAGAGCCACTATAAATCAAATGGGGTGAAGATGACATGAACAAGCTGCTCTGTGCTCAAACTCTCCTCTTTTGTGTGTGGTTCTGGTAACAGGGCTATAAATTAGACATTGTGCTCTCATTGCTTGTCTAATATGGACCAGCGGTTCTGAAACCAATGCCCTGTGGCTGTGAAATCAGTGCATGAGGCTCATTCATCATCTGGATTTTTTAATCCGTCGAAATAGAGACTGATGTCACCGTTTGCATCTAAGTTCACTCCCGGATCACTCGTGTTTGCCGCTTCAGAGAAAGCGAAGTAATAAAAGCTGATGTAAGTATGACTTAATAACTAATAATGTGGGGTACACTTGAGTGAATGCAAATAGGGCCAGCACATGGCACATGGGTGCACGCTCACACACACGCCAATGCCGTGGAAAAGGGAAATCCCAACTCGATTCCCGGCACCTGGTCCTCCCACAATATGAGATCCTGTCAAACAGCAGCTGTATAAAGGCAGCCATTGTTCTGCTCTAAAGGCAACAAAACCTGTCTGGCTGTGTTGAAATTAGGACAGGGACAATGACTGGTCTTCAAGACCAGTTAATAAAACAAATGTTATACGAACTATATATAATCTAATATAAAACAGTCATTTAAAACAGAAGAACTTACTTTCTGAGTACATTCTGCAAGTATTCAGGTTTGAATAAAAGTACAGTCTGGTCGTTTGGGTATTTTTCTCCTCCTGTTTTATAAGTACTACTTATTTAATGTACATACTAGTAGGGAAGTAGCCATAATAATATTATTAGTGATAATAGTCATGTTTTATGAAACATACATGGATACATAATTCAAAAATGTAAAACTCAACAAAAAAAAATTTTTTGGCTCCTCCTAAAAAAAAAAAAAAGAACGAAAATAATAATAGATGGATACGTACTTCAAAAATTCAACAAAAAATTCTGGAGCCTAAAAATAATAATAATAATAGTGATGTTTTCTAAAACATACATGGATACATAATTCAAAAATTCAAAACTCACCAAAACTCAAAAAAAAAAAAAAAAAAAAAAAAAAAAAAATAATAGTAATGTTTTCTAAGACATATATGGTTACTTCAAAAATTTACTAAAATACCTAAAAAAAAAAAAAAACTAAAATAATCTGTGATGTTTTATAAAAAATTATGAAAATTATGAAGCCTTAGAAAAATAAACATAAAAAATAATACTAATACTACTACTACCAATAATAGTGTTATTTTCTAAAACATACATGGATATGTACTTAAATAATTCACCCAAAAATTATGAAGCCTAAAAAAGATAAATAAATAAAAAAAATTATAGTGACATACATGGATATGTACTTTAAAAGTTCATCAAAAAATTCTGGCACCTAAGGAAAAAAAAATTAACAAAAGTAATAGTGATGTTTTCTAAAACACATGGATACGTACTTCATAAATTCACCTAAAAGCTCTGCATGACCAAATAAAATAAAGAAACATAATATTGAGGTTTTCTAAAACATACATGGATAATGTTCATGAAAAAAATCACCAAAAAAATGGCGCCTAACCAAAAAATAAATAAATAAATAAATAAATAATAGTACGGTTTTCTAAAAATTCACCAACAAATATGCCACCCCAGCACCTTCTGATACCAATGTCAACACTGTAATTTAACATCCACTATTCCTAAACTTGCACATTTTAATGATAGATTTTAAAAATATATTTTCGAAAGTTTTAAAGAAAACAAAGATTACTGGAGCGCGAGTCAAGAAAATACCATTTCAGTCTTTTTTACTTTAACATTTGTGAAATTTACCCCAATTCACAAGTGAAAATTGTTTCAGGTCCATTTTTTTTTCCCATCTAGCCCATTTTGGACACTAAAAGCGTAACACTAAAACCTGTTTAAACAATCTGAAGCTGTGCAGGCTCGACCTGGTGATGGTATTTCTACAAGAGCCAGAGGTTTAATTCCTTTTTATATCAGAATACAGACGTTTTGGTGTCTGCACCACTTTTATTGACCTATTTAGGCCAATAACTACAAGCTAAAAGAAGGCAGAGGCCGAGCAGTGTGGTTTGGGAAGGGATGAAAGTAGGGAAAATGGAAGATGATAAAGAAGAAAAAACGTGCAGGCTTAGGGATGAACCATCAAGCACTTTATGGAAGAGTGAGGAGCAAAGCTGATTACACCGAGTCTGCTCTCTCTCTAAGTCCCTCTCTGGTTGTCTTAAACTTTTCTTCTCTTACTGTAAGCTATAATCTTTATTTCTTCCTCGTTTAATTTCTGCTCTTTCATCAGCCTCACTTGCGCTTCACTGTCACTCTCTCTCTCTCTCTCCTCTTCCCGAGCTCTTTCCATGTGATTATACTTGAGTCTGTTCTTCACTCAGTCTCTGTTCCTCATCAGTTCTCTCTCTCTCTCTCTCTCTCTCTTCCCATAAGACTCTTATACTTTGAGCTCTGCTAACACAAAAGACTCCCATCCTGCTCTGGCTGTCATGATGCCAAGCTGCGAGAGACATAGCAGCAGTCCGCTCGCAGCTCTTCCCTCCGCTGCTACCTTCTGCCGTCATACAGACTTCTCAGCTCAGATTAGCATGTTTAAAAATGCCATTTTATCCCTTGCTTCATATAAACTCATTACAGCGCTTGCAAGGCAGTGCTAGACTGATATTTCTTAAAGGGATAGCTCACCCAAAAATGAAAATTCTGACAGTAATTTCTCACCCTCATGTTGTTTCAAACTCGTAAGACCTTTGTTCATCTTTGGAGCACAACTTAAGATATTTTTGATGAAATCCGAGAGCTTTCTGACCCTGCATAGACAGAAACACAACTGACACGTTCAAGGCCCAGAAAGTTAGTAAGGACATTTTTAAAACAGTCCATGTGACATCAGTGGTTCAACCTTAATGTTATGAAGCTACGACAACAAACACATTGACTTTTTTTGAACAATTTCTTCTCTTCGGTGTTGCGTTAACAATTACGGTTGTCACATGGACTATATTATCGATGTCCTTGCTACCTTTCTCTGGGCTTTAAACATGGTAGTTGCGTTGGTAGTAAGTCGTAAAGAAGTCATAAAGAAATTATATTTTTTGAGAAAAATATTTCAGCATTTTTCTCCATATAATGGACTGCTATGGTGCCCCGATTTTGAACTTCCAAAATGCAGTTTAAATGGGGCTTCAAACGATCCCAAATGCGGTTCTAAACGATCCCAGCTGAGAAAGAGGGGTCTTATCTAGTGAGAAGATTGGTTATTTTCATTTTAAAAAAATACAATTTTTTTAATCTCAAAATACTTTTTAATCTCAAACACTCATCTTGTCTTGCTCTCCCTGAACTCTGTGTATTCTGACTCAAGACAGTTAGGGTATGTCGAAAAACTCCCATCTCATGTTCTCCCTCAACTTCATCCTATATCACTGTTTTACTTTTTTTGGTAAAGGTGTTTGATTTTCTTTGCATGTTCACTTTGCAAAGACTGGGTCGGCACTTCTGCAGCGATGTAGGATGATTTTGAAATGATTTTTGAAGTTGAGGGAGAAAATACGTTCTGAGTTTTTCGACATACCCTAACTGTCTTGAGCCAGAATACAAAGAGTTCAGGCAGAGCAAGACAACAGCAGCATTTGAGATTAAAAAGTTTTTAAATTGTATTATTTTTATGAAAATAACCAATCGTTTTGCTAGATAAGACTTTTTTTCCTTGGCTGAGATCGTTTACAACCACATTTGGGATCGTTTGAAGCCGCATTTAAACTGCATTTTGGAAGTTCAAAATCAGGGCACCATATCAGTCCATTATATGAAGATTCACGAGTTCACGCTTACATATAATTAGCCGGAGTATAGTAATGCATGTTTGGCGTGCTGTCCGGGGATATGGCCCGAACCCAGAGAACCCCCTTAGGTGTAGTGAGAACTCATGAGGAGATGGGGTGGTGGAGGGATGCTGATAAACCGAAAAGGATAAAAGTCAGCTGTATTTGAATGCAAGCGTTGATTGACTTGAGTGGACTCCTGTTGTGTTAATTAGGCTAGGTATCTGACGCGCTCCTCCCGATCCTTGTTAATAAAACATCATAAAATGTAAAAATTTTCTCCTCAAAAAACATGAACATCTTGGATGACAAGGGGTGAGTGAATTATATGTACGTTTTTGTTCTGGAAGTGAACTTCTCCTCTAAGTGTATAGTAACCAATTGTCATAATGTTTAAAGGGGTCATCGGATGCCCATTTTCCACAAGTTGACATGATTCTTTAGGGTCTTAATGAAAAGTCTATAATATACTTTGGTTAAACATTCTCAATGGTTGTGTAAAACAACACCCTTTTTACCTTGTCAAAATGAGCTCTGCAAAAATCATCTCATTCTGGTCGAGGCTGCTTTAAATGCAAATGAGCTCTGCTCACCCCGCCCCTCTCTTCTCTCTGTGGAGTGACGATCATGTTTACTTTAGCTGCATTTAGCTGCTAAACTTGATAACTAACACATTATAAGGGAAAGGCGATCGCAAAGATTCATAAAAAAACCCTTATACTCACTTCTGCTGTAAGTGAAGCTGGATCACGAATGATTTGCGCGAACATAGATGGATATATGTAGATCGGGAGGCGCATTCCCTTCACAAACAAATGTAATCCACTGCATCTTTAGCAGCTCAGATGTCGGGAGTAAATGACGACCACTACGTTCATTATTTCATCCAGCAACACAACACCTCAATCGCTCAATTCTTGTCTAACTTACAGTCTCAGATGCCTGTCGGTGTGACACCACAACGACAGGCATCTGAGAATGGCTCGATTTGAAAAAGGGGATATTATTTTTACAGATTAATTAAAAACCACTGCATGGATTTTTGTCATTATAGGGTTGATTTGTACATACACTACCAACACACATTATTGTTCAAACAACATGTAAAAGTGAACTTAGCATCCAATGACCCCTTTAACCTGTG
>NC_066880.1:7082741-7084987 GCF_022985175.1 Labeo rohita | reverse complement strand
GGTAAATATAAAGGTAGCAAGGCAATAAGACAACAAATAACCCAATGATTAGGTTATGTTTAACCCAGCAACACAGTTAACCTGACCCTCTGGTTGGGTCAAATAAACAACCCAGCATTCTGGGTGAAATGGTTAAACCCAGCACTTGGGTCAAAATAACTCAACGAGTGTTCTGTTACCCAGCGGCTGGGTTAAGGCTGGGTTAAGTTTGGGTTATTTTTTAACCCAGCACTTTTTAGAGTGTGCTAATCATGCTAGCAACATGTTAGAAACATGCCAATCATGTTAACAACATGCTGGTAACATGCTAATAATGCTAAGAGTCATGGGACATGTTAACTTTAATTATGCTACCAACATTTTAATCATTCTAGAAACATGCTAACAACAAGCTAGAAATATGATTGGCAGCATGCTAATCATGTTAGTAACATGCTATAAACATTCTAGAAACATGCTAATAACTTGCTAGTCATGTTAGTAACATCCTAGTCCTGCTCGTAACTTGTTAATCATAGTAGAACATGGTAATAACTTGTTAATTATGCTAATAGCAAGCTAGTAACATAAAAATAATGTTAGAATCATGCTAGTAACTTGTTAATCATGCTATAAACATGCTAGTAATGTGCTAATCATTCTAGTAACATGCTAGAAACTTGCCAGTCATGTAAACAACATGCTAGTAACATGCTAATAATACTAAAATCATGCAACATGCTAACTTTATGCTAATTATGCTACCAACATGTTAATCATTCTAGAAACATTTATTAACAGCATGTTAACTACATGCTAGTCATGCTAGAATCTTGTTGAAACATGATTAGCAATATGCTAATACAACATGTTAACTTTGTGCTAATTATGCCACCAACATGCTAATTATGCTAGCTATTTGCTAGTAACTTGTTAATCATATTAGAACATGGTAATAACTTGTTAATCATGCTAGCTACATGCTAATGATATGCTAATAATGCTAGAATCATGCTAGTAACTTGTTAATCATGCTTGAAATATGCTAGCAACATGCTAATCATGTTAACAACATAGTAACTACTTGTTAGTCATTCTAATTACATGTTAGTAATTGCCAATCATGGTAACAACATGCTAGTAACATGCTAATCATGCTAAGAATCATACAACATGTTAAGTTTGTGCTAATAATGCTACCAACATGTTAATTATGCTAGCTATTTGCTAGTCACTTGTTAATCATATTAGAACATGGTAATAACTTGTTAATCATGCTAGCAACATGCTAATGATATGCTAATAATGCTAGAATCATACTAGTAACTTGTTAATCATGCTAGAAATATGCTAGCAACATGCTAATTATGTTAACAACATAGTAACTACTTGTTAATCATTCTAATTACATACTAGTAATTGCCAATCATGCTAACAACATGCTAGGAACATGCTAATCATGCTAAGAATCATACAGCATGTTAACTTTGTGCTAATTATGCTACCAACATGTTAACCATGTTAGAAACATGATTAGCAACATGGTAACTATATGATAATCATGTGAACTACCTGCTAATTGTGCTAGCAGCATGCTACCTACATGCTAATCACATTAGTAACATGCAACATGTTAATCTTTTGCTAAGACATGATTAGCAAAATGCTAACTACATGTTAATGTCATCTAATCTAAATTTTCAAACTTCAAGCTTTACAGCTGCTTTAAACTTTCAGGCTAGGCTTTCTCAAGCCAACCTAAAGTTTGTCTTGACTACCTTTTTTTTTAAATCTAGTTTTATTTATGAACTTATGTTTAGTTATTTTTTTTAATAGTTAGCTTTATTTTTGATTTTTTTTTAATCATCAGTCATCAAAGTTCGGTAAATATTGGTCACAGACACAGAGATTTACTTAAAATTTCACCGAGCTAATTACTTACTAAAATGATACACCTTTTAGAAAAGGCCTGAAACTTGCTTTTTTAGAAAAAAAAGTGGAGAAATTGGTCTAAATGACCTTTTGTGGTAGTCAGTGTTATGCTAGAAATGCTGTCGTTTGATCTTAACTTGTACTTGGAATATTACTTTAATGCTGTTTGCACACAACCACCAAATGTTGTTTATGCCTGCAGCAAACACGCATTTTATTGAACATTTTCAGAAGGGACACTTTCGGGAAAGTAACCAAACTACTGCTTACGGTCAGCCACTTTTGCGCTGGCCCGAAAGTCCTCTCAGGCCGGCCCGCAGGAGAAGTGCTCAGTG